>NW_016829846.1:137350-146974 GCF_001698545.2 Rhinopithecus bieti | reverse complement strand
GTCTCTCTCTGTCGCCCAGGCTGGAGTGCAGTGATGTGATCTCGGCTCACTGCAACTTCCACCTCCCGGGTTCAAGTGATTCTCCTGCCTCAGCCTCCTGAGTAGCTGGGATTACAGGCACACACCACCACGCCCAGCTAATTTTTGTATTTTTAGTAGAGATGGAGTTTCGCCATGTTGGCCAGGCTAGAATAGACTTAATTCTTTATCAAAAGATAGAAAATATCAAAATGAGTTTTGTTTGGGTGTTTGTATTTCTGTTGTTTGTTTGTTTGTTTTTAGACAGGGTCTCCTCTGTCGCCCAGGCTGAAGTGAATTGGCACAATCGTGGTTCATTGTAGCCTAAACCTCCTGGGTTTAAGCAATTCACCCCCCTCAGCCTCTTAAGTAGCAAGAACCACAAGCATGCCACCACTCCTGGCTAATTAAAAAAAAAATTTTTTTTGTAGAGAGGAGAGTCTTGCTATGTTGCCCAGACTGGTCTTGAATTCCTGTGCTCAAGTGATTCTCCCTCCTTGGCCTCCCAAAGTGCTAGGATTACAGGTGTGAGCCACCACATCTGGCCTTGAAAATATCAAAAGGAGTTTTAAAAAATGAATAATTTATAAGAAAGAGATAGCAGGACAGTGTCATATATAACAGAAATGGCAATATTTATCATCAGGCAGGGAGGAACTGAAGATGAAAAAACCTATAGAGACTGAAGAGGGAAGTTATGGAATGACAGCAAACATAGTTTAAGAAAAGGAGCAATAATATGGAAACGTGTATGTCTCGAACAACATAGCAGCTAAGTATATAAAGAAGAAAGGCTAGGATTAAGTCTTGAAGAAGGCCAGTATCTACAGGTTGGGAAGAAAAGAATAAGCCGGAAAATGAAGCTGAGAAAGCATAGCAAGAAATAAAGGAAGAGCAGGAAGGTGGGAAATGGTAACATGATCCCTGTGCCCTGGGAGTCCCCCAGCCTACAGGTAAAGATGAGCAGAGCAACACTGGTCAGCTCCGTGCTCAGAGAAGACAAAGCCTGAGTGACCACACTTCCTTCCCTGCGAGGAGACTGCGGGAGACACGAGCTTTTGCCTACAGGCTTCCATTCTCCTGCATCTGCAATTTGTAACAGATCGTAATTGAGATGCACAGAGCAGAATTCGGTCCTTTTGTCTAAATGGGAGTTTTATAGGCTTGGAGTATTAAGAAAGGAACAGCTGCCCAATGTATGGGTGACACTGTGGAACACACCAGTATGTGGAAATTAGAGAGTGCCTATTACTTCCCATTAAAAGACCCATTTAACTTTCTGAGACTTAAAAAGTTAGCCCGTGTTAAGACAATGGAATGTTTCTTACCCACTAAAAATCCCCTTTTCTCTTGACTATTCAGGAATCTATGCTTATTGTCACATTTTCAGGATAATTTTAGGGAATTTTTCTAATATCTACAGGAAATACAACTGCTTAATATTGGCAAATAACCTGTCAAATCCCATTTCTCTGCCTTATGCTGTGCAGAGCTTTTGTTTTTCAGTCATGGTAATCTGTTGCAATTAGTAAATTTTTAAAATGACACTCTCACTTTGCATATTGGCTGCCTCCCACCCCCACTCCCCAACACAAGCATGTGCGAACACGCACATGTGTACACACACACACACTCTCTCTCTTTTTTTCTGGAACAGGCAATCAGGCAATAAATTGTGAGAGCAAAATAATACACCAAACAAAATACATGTATGATCAAGATGCCTCTTACTTTGGATTTCTACCTCTTCCTAGTCGTGAAGGTTTTGCTGGTGTTTTCAATCAGCAGGTGATATGGTTAAGTTTTGCGTCCCCATGCAAATCTCATCTTAAATTGTAGTCCCTATAATCCCTACGTGTTGTGGGAGGGACCAGGTGGAGATAATTGAATCATGGTGGTAGTTCTCCTCATCCTATTCTCGTGATAGTGAGTTAATTCTCACGAGATCTGATGGTTTTATAAGGGCAATTTCCCTCCTCACTCTCTCCTGCCTGCCGCCATGTGAGATGGGACTTTGCTCCTCCTTTGCCTTTCACCATGATTGTGAAGCCTCCCCAGCCACGTCGAACTGTGAGTGCATTAAGCCTCTTTTACTTTATAAATTGCCCAGTCTCAGATATGTCTTTATTAGCTGCATGAGAACTAATACAGCAGGTATGTCGGGAATTAGGCCTGATTGGAGGTTGTACAGGAGGAGGAAAATTAAAGGTTAGGTGATGTCCCAAGCACCTGAACTTCCCCTGACTGTACTAAGTAGAACATTGGAAAATGGCAAACAGCATCCATTCAGGAATGTAATGTAACAAGAAATGAATACAACCAAAATCTTGTGCCATGTTACCCAAAGGGTGGTACCTGGACCAGCAGCATTGGTATCCCCTGTTGGAAATGAATGCAGACTCTTAGGCCTCATGTAAGACCTACTGAATCCGAATCTGCATTTTAACAAGATCCGTTGAGATGTGCTGCTATGGAGAATCCCCTGGCGAGCTCATGAAGAACACAGAATCCCAGCCTTGTTGAAACAGGACGCAGCCTAGCCGGCCCTGCGTAGTTTTACCAGTTCCCCAGGTGACTCTGATACCAGCCAAAATTTGAGCACCACTACACTAAAGCTGTGCCATTCAAAGACGGTAGCTGGTAGCCACGTGTGGCTATTTAAATTTGATTTTAAATTACTTAAAAAGTCAGCCACTAGCCACATCTCAGTGCTCAACAGCCACATACATGTGGCTACTGCATTGGACAGTAAAGGTCTAGAACATTTCCATCAATGCAGAAAATTATGTCGGGCAGCACTGGTTTCATTGGTTCTCAATCTTGACTACACAGTCAAATCACCAGCCCTAGGTTTTTTGTTTTAGATTTTAATGCAGAACATTACTTATTTTAGGCCTCATCATACAGGCATTTTACCTTCATAGAAACTATGCCCAAGGTTTTCTAGTACAAACACTGTTAGGAAAACCAAGATCTTAATCTCGATAAAACCACACATATTTCACATTTAGACAATCATGTGAGATATTGTCGCTTAACTTTGCTGAAATCCAGGCTGTGGTGCCAGATTCTACGTAGGCAATTTTGTGAATGTGCTACTTCATTTTCCCTTTCATTAGTTGAAAAAATTCCCTGGAAACACTGAACATTTTTACAAGATTCCACACCGCCATACTATTTCCCTCACACAACCATTTTTGTTCAGGGGCCTATCCCTCTAACCCTTGCATATATGCATATAGAAACTGATTTTTTTTTTTATTTATTTTGAGACGGAGTCACTCTCATCCAGGCTGGAGTGCAGTGGCGCGATTTTGACTCACTGCAACCTCTGCCTCCCGGGTTCAAGTGATCCTTCTGCCTCAGCCTCCCGAGTAACTAGGATTACGGGCACCCGCCACCACACCTGGCTAATTTTTGTGTTTTTAGTAGAGACGGGTTTTCACCATGTTGGCCAGGCTGGTTTTGAACTCCTGACTTCAAGAGATCCACTCGCCTCGGCCTCCCAAAGTGCTGGGATTACAGGCATGAGCCACCGCGTCTGGCCAGAAACTGATTTTTCACAAACCTGCTGGCCTGGCTGCTCAATAGATTTATAACAATCACAAAACTGTATTTCTCTAGATCGGTTCCCATCCCCAACCTGCAGAATACACAAACATCTGTAAATGCCTGCTTTCTAGCTCCTTGGGAACAGAGGCAGGGACTGGGAAGGGGGCGTCTACTTTGCCCTACATATATTTCTATACACACATAACGTGTCATCTTCAGCCTTTGCTCCCACAACAACAGTGGTGCCCCGGGTACCCAAGTTGCTATAGTGATGTCCGTTGCTACTTCTGACTCACAGACATGTCTCCGTATCACACTGAATCTCCAAGAGTCACCTAACTGGGTCACTTTCACTCTGGAGATTTGCTTGGTAGGGTAGGGCATTATTATTTGCTCTATCTTCTTGTCCCAGCCTAACCCCCTGCAACATCTACTTAACATTCGACTACACTGAAACATCTTCCCTCTGGATCAACCATTCCTTAACTAAGTGTATGCATTTGGACTCCTCTTGGGGTTGGTAAGGAGTGGCCCTTATTCCCAATGGGGCTCAGTCCTAGAGCAAAGAGGGGGCCACTGGCCCTAGACGGTTGGCTACTGTTAAAAACTTCAGCTAAATTAAATTTAAAGGAGTTTAGGCTGGGTGTGGTGGCTTACACCTGTAATCCCAACAATTTGGGAGGCAGAGGCCAGCGGATCACGAGGCCAGAAGTTCGAGACCAATGTGACCAACATAGTGAAACCCCGTCACTACTAAAAATACAAAAATTAGGCGGGTGTGGTGGCGGCTGCCTGTAGTCTCAGCTACTCAGGAGGCTGAGGCAGGAGACTCGCTTGAACCCAGGAGATGGAGGTTGCAGTGAGCCAAGATCATGCCATTGCACTCCAGCCTGGGCGACAGAGACTCCATCTCAAAATAAGTTTAAAGGAGTTTAACTGAGTGAACATTCGCGAATCAGGCAGCTCCCAGAATCATAGCAGATTCAGAGAAACGCCAGCGCCGACATGTGGTGAAAGATTTATAGACAAAAAAAAAAAAAAAAAAAGGAAATTACAGAAATCGACAGTGAAGTACAGAAACAGCTGAATTGGTTACAGCTCGGTGTTTACCTTATTTGAACATGGTTCGAACAGTTAGCTACATTTAATGGGCCAAAAATTCAGTGATTGGCACAGGTGTGGGCCACGGTGGGTTTACACCTCCACTTGTTATAGTTCACCATGTACCGACAAACCTTGAGGCTGAATTGAAATATGTAAGGAGGCCGCTTTAGGCTAAACCTGATTAACACTACTCACTGTCCCCACCAGGGCTGGGACTAGGGTGAGGCAGGGGAGGCACTCACTCTCAGGCTTCAAGTGCAGGTTGAACCTTTCTTTAAAATTTTGATGTTGTGTTCATCATGGTTTCTCGCCCTAATTTTGATTTTTTTTAATATTGCATTACAATATTTTTATCTTGATTACCGAGGGAGTTTGTCTGACACTGTTAAATTTTGCATAAGTGCCTCGCTCACCCTCACCCCAGTCCCAAACCCTGGTCTTGTCATCAGATTCCTCTCTCCTTTAGCCCTGGTGGGCCACCGCCTCATGCCATCAAGCTATATCTATTATAAATCCCTCCTGAGGCTGGGCGCAGTGGCTCACGCCTGTAATCCCAGCACTTTGGGAGGCCGAGGCGGGCAGATCGCTTGAGGCCAGGAGTTTAAGACCAGCCTGGCCAACATGGCAATACTCTGTCTCTACTAAAAATACAAAAATTAGCCGTGTGTGATGGTATGGGCCTGTAGTCCCAGCTATTCAGGAGACTGAGACAGGAGAATAGCTTGAACCCGGGAGGCAGAGGTTACAGTGAGACAAGATTGTGCAACTACACTGCAGCCTGGGTGACAGAGTGACACTCCATCTCAAAAAAAAAAAATCTCTCCTGGGCACCCGGTGTAGGTCCTGAGCTGCACATAGCAGTTACCTAGTTGTAATCATACTGCTCACCATTTTTTGTATTATCTTTTATTTTCATAAACAATTATTTCATAAGCAATGCTTTTGGTTTCCAGGTTGCCTTAATTGCCCTTTTTTTTTTTTTTAACAGCTACAAGATAGCCCACTTAGTTGATGCACTATTATCGGATATTTAAAGTTTCCATTTCTAATTGATGAATGACGCTTTAGATTTGTAAAGATGCTGAGTGTCGGGGTAGAGTGAGGTTTGAGTGAGATAAATTGCTCTGCCTGATAATGTAGGAGGCTTTGTTGTTTGGAGTTTGGAGATGGAGGAGTGGGCGTTGTTGGTTTTCTGATGGGTTACAAAGCAGAGAACAGGGTCCAATGACTTGTTGGGAAGCTGGAACCTCAATTGGAAGAAATAGTGAAGGGACATTTTTTAAAGAGAGATGTGTGACCCTGAATTATGTTGGAGAAAGGAGAAAAGAAAGACAAAATGAGAAACGTTTGAAAATAGTGACTTTTTTCCCATTAGCATCTCTTCTCTTCTTTCTCTTGTGAGACAGAGTCTCGCTCTGTGGCCCAGGCTGGAGTGCAGGGGTGCGATCTCAGCTCACTGCAACCTCTGCCTTCTGGGTTTGTGATTCTCCTGCCTCAGCCTCCTGAGTAGGTGGGATTAAGGCATGCGCCACCACACCCAGCTAATTTTTGTATTTTTAGTAGAGACGGGGGTTTTGCCATGTTGGCCAGGCTGGTCTCAAACTCCTGGCCCCATATGATCTGCCCGCCTCAGCCTCCCAAAGTGTTGGGATTACAGGCATGAGCCACTGCACCTGGCTCCTCTTAGCATCGCTTCTAATGCGAATCAGCTGGTAGCAAAGAGGCCAGGGAAGAGGCCTACCAAAGGAAGACCACCAGGGACACATCTCTAGTCTAAACCAAACTAGCTTCATTTACTTGCTGCAGCCGGTAAGATCTCGCTCCAGGGGGACTGTGGGGCATTTTAGTAAGAAGAATGGGGTGGGGTCGGTTATTACAGGATTTAGGCACTTGTGGAGGGATTCTAAGGAGAGTCTAGGGATGCAGGAGCATGTTCTGAACTCTTGTCAGGAGGCAGAGGCAATACAATCATTGGGTATCTTAATTTTTATTTGGGAGCTGAGAAGCTTGAGACAGGGCTGGAATTGTCATTGGTAAAGGAGAAGCAGTGAATGGGGGAAGCTGTTAATCATTTTCCTGGCTGAGGAGTGGCCTTGTCTCTGTCGAGTTCCAAACATGGTCACGGAGTAGCCCTCTCTGTACATTATTTATTTCCCATGTTGCTATTTATCTTCAGTTGGGAACATCATGGCCTAGCTGCCAGCAGGGCTGTTTTTCACTTTCTCGGTCCTTCCTTTTGGCCAAGAGCAGACGAGCTGAGCCTGCAGGACATTAATCTGTGGGATCCAGGTCCATACAAGTCAGGGCATTCTGCTCTTGAACAGCTGCAGCGGTCACCCAGGGAATCATTTGGGTGGTTCAGGGATGGATGCGCCAGGAGATCTGGAAGTTTACTCTGACATGTTCGGGACAGGCTGTTTCTGCTTCATGTCTGTCAGTGTCTTTTGAGAGCACCTGCATTTCAATTATGCCTTTTCCCTCATCCAGTTTTTCTGAACAGATGCAAATGCTGGAACTTAGCTTCAGATCCCTCCAAGCAGAACCGGAGGTGACAGCTTGCATATAGGTGGTTCACTGTGAGAAGTGATCCATTTTAGCAAGCACGACTCAACTGCACAGGGGCCCACCACAGGGCTTGTATGAGGTCCACCCAAAGACAGTCCACCCAAAGCCCAGGGGAAGGAATTCCTCATCCCCTGGCCTATCCCCCATGGCCAAGACTCCCCACCTTCATGTTAACCCCCTCACCATTCCAGGAGTGTGGATTTGCAAAAATGGCTGAGCGGCCCCTATGAGGTGTCCCCTGCCTAGCAGATGTTAAACATTTCATCAGTATTTGAAGACTCATGGATAAATGGGGAAAAAAGCACGTTTTGCCCCCGAGAATCTTCAATGACTTCTGTGACCACCACCCTGGCAGGATCAAGTCCCAAAGAAGCTGTCTCATACTGATACAGTGAAAACCCTTAGAGTCAGTGTGACTTTCATGGCTTTACCTAGACAACTCCTTTCACCTCTTAGACTTTCTTTGAGTAATTAACTAGAGTGCTACCTGCTTCTCCGAGGGCATAGAACACAAAGGTATTTCTGTCCTTGTGGGTGAAGGCCCTTGGCAAGTGCATCTCCTGCAGACCAGACCTATTGTCAGCCCAGTAATGAGGAGGAGTAAAGAGAAAAGGAAGAAGGAAATCCTGTCCCATGCTACAGCAGGGATGAACCTCAGATATACCATGCTAAGCAAAATAAGTCTGTCACAAAAGGACAAATACTTTTATTCCACTCATATGAACTATCTAAAGTAGTCAAAATTATAGAAACAAAGAAGAAAGGTGGTTATTAAGGGCTAGGGGGATGGGGTGGAGGAATCAGTGTTTAGTGGGTACAGAGTTTCCATTTTGCAAGATGAAAAAGTTCTGGAGATTGGTTGCAAAATAATGTGAGTATACTTAACACCACCCGAACTATACATGTAAAAATGGCTAAGATGGTGCTATGGTTTGAATGTCCCCTCCAAAACTCATGTTGAAATATAATTGCCATGGCCACTGTATTAAGAGGTGGGATGGTTAAGAGGTGATTAGGCCATGAGACAGCTCTGTCCATATAAATGGATTCATGTAGTTATCTTGGGAATGGGTTGTTACAAAAGCCAGTTTGACCCCTCTCTTCCTCTCTCATGTGCTCTCTTGTCCTTCTGCCATGAGATGACACAGCAAGGAGGCCTTTTCCAGATGCAGACCCCTCAACTTTATATTTCCCAGCCTCCAGAGCTGTAAGAAATCTGTTTTTTATAAATTACCCAGTGGGTGGTATTATTTTATAACAACAAAAAGTGGACTATCAGCCAGGCACTGGGATTACTGGCTCAAGCCTGTAATCCCAGCACTTTGGGAGGCCAAGGCGGGCAGAGCACCCGAGGTCAGGGGTTCGAGACCAGCCTGGCCAACATAGCAAAACTCCATCTCTATTAAAAATACAAAAATTAGCCAGGTGTGGTGGCAGACACCTGTAATCCCAGCTACTCAAGAGGCTGGGGCAGGAGAATTGCTTGAACCTGGGAGGTGGAGGTTGCAGTGAGCTGAGACCGCACCATTACACTTCAGCCTAGGCAACAAGAATGAAACTGTCTCAAAAAATAAATAAATAAAATGGACTAAGACAGATGGTAGTTTTGTTATGTGTTTTCACCAAAATAGACTTTCAAAAGCAAATCCAAAAAAGAGTGAGAAAGGGAAGAGAGACTAGCTTTATCCTGCTGCTCTACCACTGAGTAGACCACATATCTTAGGGAGCTCTAAGTGGACAATATGCCTCTATTTTTAGCAGTATAACTCCAGCAAAACTGGAAAAGTAAAACTGAAAGCTGAAACATTCAGCAGGTTAAGAAAGACTGGCCAGAGCTGAAAAGGAGCCCAAAGTATAATCACTGAAACTGGTAATGTACATAAATAGCTGGACCAGTTTTTCTCTTGTTCAAAAATTCCATTCTATTTGAAAGCAATTTTCTTCCACTTCAAACTCTCTCATTATATACCCTTTCATTCAAAATGTTAATTCTCCCTCCTCTTGTAATTTAACCATCCGCTAATCATTTCTGGGATGGAAACACATATTCCTAAGTGAAACTCTTTTGAAGAGCTGAATTAAGCAGACAGTGGGTTTGTTTCTGTAATTTCTTGTCTAATGATTAATAGAATTGCCAATGAAGAACTTTCTTAAAGTCTTAAAAACTATCCATGAAATGTTTTTGTGCAAACTAAACTTTTTTTTTGGCCAGATGGAGATTTATATCTCAGTAATTAAAGTGAAAAAAGACCCAAATAATACAAATATATTGCCCACAAATAATATTTGTGAAAATGACTTAATAGTCTATTAAAAAGGCAGTCCAACTCTCTTTGGAAGCAAAAGAGAAGCTATGGAGATATGGGTGCTAGCCTTGGGTCTTCT
>NW_016829846.1:130890-135050 GCF_001698545.2 Rhinopithecus bieti | reverse complement strand
CAAAAAGTGAAAACAACCCAAATGTTCATCAGCTGATGAGTGGATCTTTCTATCCATACAGTGGAATATTATTTGCCATGAAAAGGAACAAGGTACTGATTCATGCTACAAAATGGATGACCCTTGGAAACATCCTAAGTGAAAGATGCCAGACCCAAAAGACCCCATATCATATGATTCTGTTTACATGAAATGTCCAGAATAGGCAAATCTATGCAGACAGAAAGTGGTTGCCAGGGTCTGGGAAAGGGGGAGTGACTGCTGATGGGTATGGAATTTTAGGATCATGAAAGTGTTCTGGAAATAGTGATAATAGTTGCAGAACTTTGTGAATATACTGAAAACCACTGAACTGAACACTTTAAAATGGTGAATTTTATGATATGTGAATTATAGCTTGATTTGAAAAATCAGTTCTGCCTGACTCCATTTTTTAAGCAGTGTGACCATTGGAAAGTTATATGACCTCTCTGAACTTTACTATCCTGGACTGTGGAAGAAATGGGGAGAAATAATACTTAAAACATGTAGAATTGTTTGTGAGGATAAAGTGAGATCTTAAATGTAAAACAGTTTGCACCATGCCGTCCTCCAGCCCTCTTCTGTTACCCTCTCCCCTCAATATCAGGGAGGGACTATATGGGTTTCAGGACAGTGACACAATGGGGTCCTTCACCCTCTACTCACGGAGAAGTTATGGACAAATCAAAGTTCTCTTCCTCCTCCTGCGAGTGGATTCTCCACTCCTCAGAGTGGTCAGATGGAGCTGGATGAACTTTCTTCTAGGGAGGAGCTCTCTGCCTTGGAGAGACCAGGTGGGGCCCAGGGAAAAGGAACTATCAGGTTGGGACAAAAGTAATTATGGCTTTTGATGTTACTTTAATGGCAAAAAAATGCAGTTACTTTGCACGAACATAATAGACTGCTATCTTCTTGAGCTTGGCCAGTGTCCAGGCCATATAATGGAGAGTGACAGGAGTTCTTGGGATTTCTGCTTGGTGCAACCCCCCTTTTCACCTTGGCATGGAATAAAGTGTAAATAGTGTGCATAATATCTCACTGGACCCAGACACTCAACAGAAATACAGTTCCAGGGGAGAGAGGGGAACCCCAGTGTCTGGCATAGCCAGGGCTATCTAAAAGAGTCAGATCTGCAGAGAGCAAGGAAGCAGAGAATACAATAGTGGCTGCCAGGGACTGAGGAGCAGGGGAGATGCAGTGTTGCTGTTCAGTGGGCCTAAAGTTCAGGTTGCTAGATGAATACATTCTAGAGACCTGCTGCACAACATTGTGCCTACACTTAACAATATGGTATCATGTGCTTAAAAATCTATTAACAGGGCTGGGTGCAGTGGCTCACGCCTGTAATCCTAACACTTTGGGAGGCCAAGGTGGGTGGATCACTTGAGGTCAGGAGTTTGAGACCAGCCTGGCCAACATGGTGAAACCCCATCTCTACTAAAAATACAAAAATTAGCTGGGCGTGGTGGCGCACGCCTGTAATCCCAGCTACCTGGGAGGCTGAGGTAGGAGAATCGCTTGAACCCGGGAGGCAGAGGTTGCAGTGAGCCTAGATTGCACCACTGCACTCCAGCCTGGGTGACAGAAGGAGACTCCATTTCAGGGTGACAGGGTCAATCTCGTTTTAAGAGGTTACTACAAGACAAAAGGGACACAAGAAAACTTTGGGAGGTGTTGGATATGTCTGTTGATACCATCAAGATGATGGCATCATGGGTGTTTGTGTAGGTTCAAACACTTCAGATTGTATGTATTAAATATGTGCAGGTCTGTGTATATGCATTATACCTCAATAAAGCTGTTAAATTATTTAGCGGCCAGGCACAATGACTCACACCTGTAATCCCAGCACTTTGGGAGACTGAGACAGGAGTATGGCATGAGCCCAAGAGTTCGAGACCAGCCTGGGCAATATGGTGAAGCCCCATTTCTACAAAACATAAAATTAGCTGGGCATGGTGGTGAGTGCCTGCAGTTCCAGCTACTCAGGAGGCTGAGGTGGGAAGATCAGCTGAGCCTGGGAAGTTGAGGCTACAGTGAGTCATGATCGTGCCATTGTGCTACAGCCTGGGTGACAAGAGTGAAACCCTGTCTCAAAAAAAAATTTTAGTGAGGATGGGTGTGATACTGTTAAGGAGTGTTTTCACATTTGCACCAGAGGGCGCTGTCTGCTTCCTTGATAGCCACACTGATGTTCTATTATGAGATAAGTGAAGTAAAACCATGTGACCAATTTATTACACCACCATCTCTGAATGTCAAAATCGTATGTTTTCCCTCAGATTTAGCCCAAATGTTGCCACCACCATAAAACCTCTCTGAACCACCTCCTCTCCTGCACGCCCACCAACTTTAAGTCAGTTCTTCTCCATCCGAACTGTCAAAGAATCTTATACTTTTGTTGTGGCATTTATCCCTTTCTGCCTGGTACCTAGCTACTGCAGTACAAGTTGCTGTGTTGGTTTCCTAGGTGCTGCTGTAACAAATAACCACAAACTAAGTGGCTTAAAGCAACAAATTCTGCCGGGTGTGGTGGTTCATGCCTGTAATCCCAGCACTTTGGGAGGCTGAGGCAGACAGATCACTTGAGGTCAGGAGTTCGAGACCAGCCTGGCCAACATGGTGAAACCCCATCTCTACTAAAATACAAAATTAGCCAGTCGTGGTGGCGGGCACCTGTAATTCCAGCTACTCAGAGGCTGAGGCATGAGAATCCCTTGAGCCTGGGAGGCAGAGGTTGTAGTGAGCCAAGATCATGCCACTGCACTCCAGCCTGGGCAACAGAGCAAGACTCTCCCCACCACCCGCCCAACCCCCCCAAAAAAATTTATTCTCTCGCAGTCTGGAGCCCAGAAATCCAAAATCAAGGTGTCAGCAGAGCTGGTTCCCTCTGAAGGCCTCTGCAGGAAAAATTAGAGATTCCTGTGCTCTGTGGAAACCTGATCATTATTACAGGTATGGCTCAAAAAATTCAGTGCACAGAACTCAGTGAAAAACCACTGCATGGCTTCACAGCCACATCGCTTAAAGGAAAAACCCTCGATTTTGCTTGGCTTGTAGCAGCATGCATCGCTCTGCCTCCATCTTCCCTTGGCCATCTTTTTATCTGTGTCTTCCTTTTCTGTCTCTTATAAGGACACTGTCATCAGATTTATAACCCACCCTAAATCCAGAATGATCTCATCCTGAGATCCTTAATTATGTCTGCAAAAGCCATATTTTCAAATAAGGCCACATTCATAGGTACCAGAGTTAGGACCTGGACATATCTTTTTGGGTGAGCACAATTCAACAGCACTACAGGTGGCACTAGACTAAGCTCCTTGAGATGAGGATCTAAGTCTTGTCCATCTTTGTTGACAAGTGCCTAGTGTGACGCCTTAAACATAGAAAGTGCTCTGTATGCTTGCTGAGTTCATGGGTGGATGGATTGATGTGGTTGGCCAGATAATGAATATTGTCTAACCTCTTCCACTCCTAATGCAGTCAGAATTGGGAAGTGTGCATTAGAGATTCCTGTGCCCCGTGGACACTTGATTCCAGGTGTGACTCAAAAAATTCAGTGTACGGAACGCAATGAAAAACCACAGCGTGGCTTCACAGCCATGTAGCTTAAATGAAAAACTGGATTTAGGGTGGGCTATAAATCTGATGACAGTGTCCGTATAAGAAACTTCTCTCAAATCCTTGCAAATAGATCCCAGATGAAGCCGCTCTGGCCTTCAGAGGTTAAGGTAAACTTGGCTGAAACCCCGGATGTCAGACAATGAGGATCCACAGCCCTTCCTACAATTTCTGCAAATCCTGGCCCTAATTCATGGCCCTAATTTGTTGTCTCTGCATGTGTTCTTGATTCCTTCCCTTGCCAAAGGTCAGACCCTTTCCCGGTTGTTGCACAAGATCCCTGACTACCCCCCCGCCCCCGTAAGCATTTTGTGAGTTTAGAACTTTACTGAAAATTTGGGGGTTACAGGGTATACCCCATATTCCTCAGCCCATTTTCTTACTCCATTTTCTCATTTTACTTTTCTCTCTCTGGTTCAAAACATAAATTTCTTTCCTTGTTTCATGCGAAGCGGTTCTGTTCATCCTTAGGCCCCTTGCCATCTCAGCTTCTACTCTAAACAGGCTTTTTTTTT
>NW_016829846.1:117594-128540 GCF_001698545.2 Rhinopithecus bieti | reverse complement strand
CGGCCACCTGCCTGATCCAAGCTATTAACGCCTGCCACCTTGGTACTGCAGTTGTCTCCCGGATGTATCAGTCTCTCTCTCCCTCCTCCTTCCTCCCTCCTCCCTCCTCCCTCCTCCCTCTCCCTCTCCCTCTCCCTCTCCCTCTCTCTCTCCCTCTCTCTCTCTCCTGCTCTTGTCCCATTCCACACCCAGCAGTCAATCTTTCTATATGGTGGTTCATAGACCACTTTCCTGCTGGAAACCTTACAATAGCTGCTTATTTATTTATGAGATGAAATCTCGCTCTGTTTCCCAGTCTGGAGTGCAGTGGTGCAATCTCAGCTCATTGCAAGCTCTGCCTCCCAGGTTCAAGCCATTCTCCTGGCTCAGCTGCCTGAGCCGCTTGGACTACAGGCACACACCACCACAGCTGGCTAATTTTTGTGTTTTTGTTTTGTGTGTGTGTGTGGTTTTTTTGTTGTTGTCTGTTTTTTGTTTGGTTTTTTTGTTTGTTTTTGGTGAGTGTGTGTGTTTTTGTTGTTGTTGTTTTGATTGAGACACAGTCTCGCTCTGTTGCCCAGGCTGGAGTGCAGTGGCACGATCTTGGCTCACTGCAACCTCTGCCTCCTGGGTTCAAGCAATTCTCTGCCTCAGCCTCCCGAGTAGCTGGGATTACAGGCACCCGCCACCATGCCCAGCTAATTTTTGTATTTTTAGTAGAGATGGGGTTTCACCATCTTGGCCAGGCTGGTCTTGAACCCCTGACCTCGTGATCTACCCACCTCAGCCTCCGAAAGTGCTGGGATTACAGGCTTGAGCCACCGTGCCTGGCCATCAGCTTTTACTTAAGAAATCTACTAGATCCATTAGCTATTGTTGACACTAGCTCCATTAGCTATTGTTGACACATTTATCACTGGAGCTATTCTTGTAAGGTGTGTCAATTAGGGCCCTGGCTACAAATATAGAAACCAACTTAAGTGAACTTAACCAAAGCAAGAATTCATTATAAGGCTACTGGCCTGCCTTATGGAACTTACACAGTGAAGACCTAGAAAGGGATTAAAATCAAACTCATATTATTGGGAAGCTGGGGAATTGTATTTCCTCTCTCTCTCTCCTTTCTCTTTATCCTGCTTTTCTCTGCACAATTAATTCTTCTCTCTGCATTTCAGCTTTCAGCACACCTGCCACTATTTCTGAGCTTTTACATCTCTGCTGTCCTAAAACCCAGATGGACCTTGAATGTCATAGAATTAAACTTCCAAATTTCCTGGAAAAGAGATTTTAGTTGCCCTTGGGTTAGATGCTGAAGCCGGGCAATTTTCTGTAGCCAATGAGGTGGGAATCAACGTACAAACACCCTCCAAGGGGTATCACTTTGAAAACTGGGGGCGGGGTGAGGGAGTTTGGAGAGAGAATTCCTGGTGACAGGGGTAATCACTGGTTTTTTGGCTAGGTAGATACCCCAAAATATATCCCCTAGAGGAGTCAAGTTGTTTACTGGGGCATGTTCATCCTCACACCCTCCTGGGTGTCTTTTTTGTGGGGACAGATTCTCACTGTCACCCAAGCTGGAGTGCAGTGGCATGATCATGTTTCACTGCAACCTCTGTTTCCCAGGTTCAAGCAATTATCCTGCCTCAGCCTCCCAAATAGGTGGGATTACAGGCAGACACCACCAAGCCCAGCTAATTTTTGTATTTTTAGTAGAGATGGGGTTTCACCATGTTGGCCAGGCTGGTCCCGATCTCCTAACCTCAAGTGACCTGCCCACGTCAGCCTCCCAAAGTTCTGGGATTACAGGCGTGAGCCACCACACTTAGCCTCTTCCTGGGTGTCTTTTGTTTGTCCCCTATAGTCAGTTTACATCCAGGGGATCCCAGGCTTATAAGCTAGTTATTTAATTCCTGGAGGACAGCAGATGTAGAACTGGCACTCTATGTGAGAGAAAGAAGCGAAGATGATAAGTACTTTTATGCCACTGAAAGAAGAGAATTAAATCAAGGAAAGAAATAGTATGTTTTAAAGCATCAAAGTGTGATACATTATTTCTAAGGAAGAATTGGATTAAGAAAAGAATAAGGGTAGGACACAGAAGCTCACACCTGTAATCCCAGCACTTTGGGAAGCAGGGGCGGGTAGATCACTTGACCCCAGGAGTTCAAAACCAGCCTGGTCAAAATAGGGAGACCCCATGTCTACCAAAAATATGTTTTTAATTAGCTGGGTGTGTTGACATGCGCCTATAGTCCCAGCTACTAAGGAGGCTGCAGTGGAAGGATCACTTGCCTGGGAGGTTGAGGCTGCAGCTAGACATGATCGTACCACTGCATTCCAGCCTGGGCAACAAATGGAGACCCTGTTTCAAAAAAAGAAAATAAGTATATAATAAATATGAAAGTTTGGATTCTTTTAAACTGTTACCTTTTAGTCCTTTTGCAAATCAAATGACTTAGCCACCAAGAGATTCTTTTGTAATGTGATCAATCTTACTTCATTGCTAATATGGCAAGTTCAAATGGTGATATATTTCTAAGATTGCGGATTGTTTCTCCGTCCTTATGCTCAGCTGTATGAAGCATTATCTTCCAACATTGCTGCTTGAAGCTATGAAAATATACCCATAAATATATTTGAATTAAAAAATAAGTGGTTGAATTTGGGTTTCTGATTTCAAGATCTTATGTAATGATGCCATGCAAGATAGAACAATAGGCATTTTATTTGCAGGTTAATATTTGCAGCCTAATGGTTACAGCCTAATGGTTAGAGCCCTATGATATGGTTTGGCTGTGTCCCCACCCAAATCTCATCTTGAATTGTAGCTCCCCATGTATTATGGGAGGCACCCGGTGAGAGGTGATTGATTCATGGGGGTGGGATTTTCCCATACTGTTCTCATGATAGTGAATAAGTCTCACAAGATCTGATGGTTTTATAAAGGGCAATTCCCCTGTACACTCTCTCACCTGCTGCCGTGTAAGACATGCCTCTGCTCCTCCTTCACCTTCCACCATGATTGTGAGGCCTCCTCAGCTGTGTGGAACTGTGAGTCTATTAAACCTCTTTTTCTTTATAAATTACCCAGTCTTGGGTATGTCTTTATTAGTAGCATGAGAACAGACAAATATACTCTTGTTTCTGTCTCTTACTTAGCTATGTGATCATCAACAAAACATTTGATTTCTTAGAAATTAAATTTAGGAAATTAAATTTAGAAATTAACATTCCTAGTTAAATTAGGAATGTGAATAGTGCTTGCTTGTGAGGAGTTGGGTGAACAATGGAGTCTATCTGTTAGGAATTGTGTTTGATTGTGAGCAACAGAATCTCTGACTAAATAGTGGCTTCCTCAGATCAGGAGATGATTTTTTCTCACTGACAAGAAAGCCCAGAGGTAGGTGGTCACTGGCCTTGGAGAAGGGGCTCAAAGATTTCAGAGCTGAGGTCTTTGTAGTTGCATGACCTTTCTCTCATGATCCCAACATAGCTGCTGCAGGCTTAGCCATCATGTCTATATTTCTGGCAGGCAAAAGGAAGGAGGGGTGATGACTGAATCAAGAAAGCAAAAGCTTTCCCAGATGTTTAAGGCAGGGTAGGCTAAGTGCTATAACAAACAAGCACTACTCATCAGTGGGTTAACACAATAGAAATTTATTTCTCACTCTTGCCAAGGCCAGTTGATAGCAGGGAGTGGGAGTTATGGGGAGAAGACGGGATGTAGCTCTGCTCAGTGTGGTCCTGCAGGGACCAGTTTAGAAGATGTGGCTTCCAGGGTCATAATAGGCATGAACGTGATGCCAGCAGATGCGGGAAGAGAGAGAGCATGGGGAATTGTGTAGGAAGGTTTATGAATCAGGTCTAGAATCAAGGTATATTTTTGCTCACATTTTATTGGCCAGACTTCAGTCACATGGGTCCGCATAGATTCAAAGGGAGCCAGAAAATATAGTCCCCAAATGGGCAGTTCTTCCCAGCAGCATCTCTATGCCATGGAAAGGGAACATGAATCTTTGGGGGTACTGCTAACTATCTCTGCCACATTGGAAATTCACTGTAACTTCCACAGAAATTATATTGCCTAAAGATATGACACTTGATCAGCCCTGGTTGCAATAAACGCTGGGAAATGAAATTTTCAGCTGGTATCATTGAAACCTTGGGTAGCTCAGGTTTCTCTTAGGAAGAAGAGGAAGACATGTAGGCAACTAGCAGTGTTTGCCACATGTAAAAAGGTATTTAGCACAGTGCCCAGCACTTAGTAAATACTCAATAAATGCTAGCTATTGTCATTGTTATATCTTTCTCAGGGAAAGATATACTCTCTTACCCATTTGCCTCTCCTACTGTAAGTTAACTTTCTTGGCATTCTGGTTTGTTCAGCGTTAAACCTAGAATCAGCAGACCTGGATTTAAATCCTAGCTTGGCCCTTTAATATCTTCTCTGGGCCTTAGCATTTTTTTTTTTTTTTTTTAAGTAGAGATGGGATTTCACCATGGTGGCCAGGCTGATCTCAAACTCCTGACCTCAAGTGATCCGCCTACCTCAGCCTCCCAAAGTGCTGAGATTATAGACATGAGCCACGGTACCCAGCCAAGGCCTTGGTTTAATTGAGAAATTGGAGAGAATTATACCTGCCTCACAAGTTTGTTGTGTGAATTAACTGAGACGATGTGCTTGACTGAGCCAAAAGCATTATTTCACACATAATGCAGACATAATATTAAAACTGAGTCTCTAATTGGAAGCAACCCAGATGCCCATTGTGTAAGTTTCCTAGGGCTATGTATTCATCCATTCATGAGAATGGATTAATTGCTATAAAGAACTACCTGAGACTGGTTAAGTTATAAAGAGGCTTAATAGACTCACAACTCTGCAAGCTGTACAGGAAACATGGCTGGGGAGGCCTCAGGAAACTTTCCATCATGGAGGAAGGCAAAGGGGAAGCAGGCTTGTCTTACATGGCCGGGGGAGGAGGAAGAGAGAACAGGGGGAGGTGCTACACTGTTTTAAACAGCCAGATCTCAAGAACTCACTACCACGAGAACAGCAAGGAAGAAATCTGCCGCCATGATCCAATTACCACCCACCAGCTCCTATTCCAATACTGGGGATTACAGTTCAACATAAATATTTGGGGAGGGACATAGATCCAAACCATATCAGGCTGCCATAACAAAATTCCACAAACTGGGTGACTTAACACACAGATTTATCCTCTCACAGTTCTGAAGGTTTGAAGTCCAAAATCAAAGGCTGGCATGACCATGCTACCCCGAAGGCCCTAGGGGAGAACCTTCCCTGCCTCTTTCAATTTCTGGTGGTGACTGGCAAGCCTTGGATTTCTGTGGCCTGCAACTGCATAACTCCAGCCTCTGCCTCTGTCGTCACGTGGCATATTCCCTGTGTGTTTCTGTCCCTCTTCTCTTATGAGGATACTACAGTCATATTGGGTTAAGAGCTCACCCTGCTCCAATATGACCTCATCTTATCTCATTACATCTGCAACAACCCTATTTCCAAATAAGGTCACATTCTGAGGTACTGGCGGTTAGGACTTCAACATAACTTTTTTTTTTTTTTTGGAAGCCAGCACAATTCAATCTATAACATTCATCAAACGATGAATGGAAAATAAAACTTGGGATAGCCACATAATGGAATATTATTTGCCTATTAAAAGGAATGAAGTGTTACAACATTGATGAACCTTGAAAACATGCTAAGTGAAAGATGTCAGACACAAAAGGACACATATTCCATATTAAGTGTCCAGAATAGGCAAATTTCTCTTATTTTTTATTTTATTTTATTTTTGAGACAGTGTCTCACTCTGTCACCCAGGCTGGAGTACAGTGGCATGATATCGGCTCACTGCAACCTCCTCCTGCCAGGTTCAAGCAATTCTCCTGCCTCAGCCTCCCGAGTAGCTGGGACTACAGGCATGCACCACCATGCTTGGTTAACTTTTGTATTTTTCAGTAGAGACAAGTTTTCTCCATATTGGCCAGGTTGGTCTCGAGCTCCTGACCTCAGGTGATCCACCCGCCTCGGCCTCCCAAAGTGCTGGGATTACAGGCATGAGCCACCACACCCGACCCAGAATAGGCAAATCTAGAGAGATGGAACTTCGCACATTAGTGGTTGCCAGGGGCTGGAGGAGGTGAGACTGGGGAGTGACTGCCAAAAGGTACCAGTTTCTTCTAACGGGACAAAAATGTTCTAAAATTGACTGTGGTGGTGGTTGTACAAGTCTGTGAATATACTAAAAATTATTGAATTGTACATCTTAAATCAGTAAATTATATGAATTATATCTCAATAAAGTTGTGATAAAATACAAAACAATCTCTCATGAGCTAGCAGAAATCAGCTTTCTAGAGTTGCATCACCATATTCTTATTTCACTAAGCAGAATGTTTTCCAGGTTCATCCATGTTGTAGCATGTATGAGACTTTCCTTCCTTTTTAAGGCTGAATGATATTATAGGTATATGCTACATTTTATTTGCCCATTCATTGGTAGATAGACACAACAAGAGGTTGTGTCCGCCTTTTGGCTATTGTGAATAATGCTGCTATGAACATTGGGGTACAAATAGCTGTTTGAATTCCTGCTTTCAATTCTTTTGAACTGAAAATATGTAGGAGCAGAATTGCTGGGTCATGTGATAGTTCTGTGTTTAATCTTTTGAGGAACTGCCGAACTCTTTCCCACAGCAGCTGCACCATTTTACAATCCCACCAACAATGCACGAGGGTTCCAATTTCTCCACATCCTTAATAACACTTGTTATTTTCATTTTTTTTCCTTATAAATCCTAGTAGGTGAGAAGTGGCATCTCATTGTGGCTTAGGAGACAGCAATTTCTAGACTGATCAATTAAAAAGATGCTGTATATTTCGTGTGTCTTGGTTTCAACCAAGTGACATCCTTTTGGACAGGAGGGAGACATGTAATTGGATGATAGTAGATATAAGTGATTGCTTAGTTGATTAAAAAACTATTTCCGTACCAGGAGTGAGATCAAAAGTGATATGCCCCAGGTTGACCCTAATCTATTCAACACTTTTATTAATTGATATTTTATCAGTAGTGTGGATAAAGACATAGAAGGCATGCATATGAAATCTGTAAAGCTAAGATCCTAGAGGAGCAACTGTGAAAAGTAATAAGAACCTCACTGAACTGGGCTACAGATCAAAATAAATTGATAAAATCTACCAAAGAGAAATGGAAAGTCCCAACTGAGGTCCAAAAGACAGTGTCCCCCAAAATGTCATGTCTACCCATGTATTAGTCTGTTCTCATGCTGCTAATAAAGACATACCCGAGACTGGGTAATTTATAAAGGAAAGAGGTTTAATTAACTCACAATTTAGCATGGCTAGGAGGCCTCAAGAAAATTAATGTATTTAATGGCACTGAACTGTACACTTAAAAATGGTTAAGATGGTGAACTTTTTTACAATCATGGCAGAAGGTGAAGCAAACACGTCCTTCTTCACATGGCATCAGGAAGGAAAATGAGTGCCCAGTGAAGGGGGAAGCCCGTTATAAAACCATCAGATCTCGTGAGAACTCACTATCATGAGAACAGGATGGGGGAACCCCCCACCCCTTCATGATTCAGTTATCTCCACCTGGTCCCTCCCATGACACATAGGGATTATGGGAAGTACAATTCAGGATGAGATTTGGGTGGGGACACAGTCAAACCATATCAACCCAGAACCTCAGACCTTATTTGGAAGTAGTTTTTGCAGATGAAATCAGTTAAAATGAGGTGATACTGGGTTGGGGAGGGGTAGCACTAAATCCAATATGACTGGTACCTTACAAGAAGAGAAAGAGAGACAGAGGGATGCTGACCATGTGAAGATGGAGAAAGACACTGGAGTGATGCAACTGAATGCTGAGGAATGCCAAGAATTGCTGGCAACCGCCAGAAGCTAGAAAGAAGCAAAGAAAGAATCTTCTCTGGAGCTTTTGGCCCTGCCAACACCTTGATTTCAAACCTCCATGCACCTTGCCCGAAAGACTGTTTCTCTGGGTCTGTCTCCCTTCCCTTCACCTTTACTTTTCAAGAAGGAATACTTCTGGCCAGGTACAGTGGCTCATGCCTGTAATCCCAGCACTTTGGGAGACTGAGGTGGGAGGATCACTTAAACCCAGGAGTTCAAGACCAGCCTGGGCAACATGGCGAAAGTCCATCTCTACCAGAAAATACAAAGAAAAAAAAAAGGAATACTACTTTCTGAGGTGACCCTTTCCTGGCCCCTGTCAGCCCCCAAATCAGCAGGCCATTTCTTCTGTTTCCAGCTGCCCTGGGCTTAAATACTAATGTGTTATATTAACGGAAGAAAATGGAACTGAAAGAAAGTTTGCCTAATTTGTAAAATAAAAATGAGTTTCGATCCCGGTAGCTTATGTATTATTCTTGTGAGGACTGAGTTTACATCGATCATCTTTTCCATGGCAGTCGAGTGTGAAATATGGCGAAGTTAGAAATGTAATTGTGTAGACATAAAAAATTGCATCTCGATAACCATCATTGGGACACTTTTCTCAAGATGCTATCTCGGTGTCCTTCAGAGCAATAACGATATCAATTGAGAATGTAACAGAAGCAACTTAAATGTTATGTCTCGTTTACTTCTGGTGAGCCTAGTGTGCTTCAGAGCTATTGCTCATGACATAAGGTACTGTCAGGCTGGAAACGCTTCAAGACCATTAAAAGAAAATGCCAGCCATTCCTGCTGTTCAAATATTCTTCAACTTCTAATTTAAGGCACCCACACCTAAGAACGTAATTGTGTTATTCTCTCTGATAGCTGGAATCTATCTAAGCCAAATGCCTGGGAATTAGGGACTATTGGGTCTACAGGAGTCCAGAAAGCAAATGAGGTAGATAAAACGTGTTATTTTGTACCGGCACGTTCAACATTTGCGCTCCCTTACCGTTTTCTGTGTTAAAATGTATTCAAAGATGAAAGTGCCTGAAGGGTCTTTTCTCAGCTGAATTGAAGGAGGAGGTTGGCGAAATGCATAAACCGCCTCAGGATCTAAACTTAGAAATCTGAAAGAGAAAAACTCATACACCCATACTCAGAATTCTTTTCCACACTAAATTTTCTCTAGTTGATTGTCCTTTATTTATTGTATTGTATTGTATTGTATTGTATTGTATTGTATTGTATTGTATTGTATTTTTTGAGATGGAGTCTCGCTCTTGTTGCCCAGGCTGGAGTGCAATGGCACAATCTTGGCTCTCTGCAACCAACCACCGCCTCCCAGGTTCAAACGATTCTCCTGCCCCAGCCTCCCAAGTAGCTGGGATTACAGGCATGTGCCACCACACTTGGCTAATTTTGTATTTTTAGTAGAGATGGGGGTTTCACCATGTTAGTCAGGCTGGTCTCGAACTCCTGACCTCAGGTGATCTACCCACCTTGGCCTCCTGATTGTCCACTTTTGATTCACTTTTGATTGTCATCTCAATAAAGTAGGTCCCCCATACCTCTCCATTCTCTCCCTGATGAGCAAGTGAGACCACAGTTTGAGAAAGGCAAGTTGAATCAGAAAAGGGCAATTTTAAAAGCAAATGCTGTGAAAGGTGAAGCTTCCCCTTCACAAGGGGAAATTATTTCTGTTTAATGCCTGCCTTGGGAGGGATACACTTTAGGTTCAGGGACCCCATTGGCACATCAGGGCTTTGACTGGGACACAGTGCCAATTCAAACTGTCACACAGTACAGGGAGGGAAAAAAGCCCAAATCAGTTTCTATTCTTTAGTAGAAAGCAATACTGTAGTTTAAATTAGCAAGGCGCTGCTGAACCACTATTTAAAATGCGTTTGCACTGACATCCCAAGAAAGGATTTTTTTTCTTGTTTAATTGCACTGTCAGTGTGGAACGCTTTCACTTAAAACCATTCTGAGGTAGACCTTTTAATAGAAAGTGACAATCTAAATTGCCATGATAGCAGCGTAAATGGTGCTTAAAGTCATTACTAAACTGATGTCGCAGTTGGCTTCAGACCAGTTTGTTAAAGCCGAAGAAAAGGTGTTGGGGGAAGGGAGGAAAGTAACTAAATGGTGAATCATTACTCCCTTTTATATTCATTGTAATAACATTAGCTGTGATGAAGTCATCTGGCTCCCAATGGATGTAATATACATTTCTATTGAATTCTACATTATTCCATTCTAACATTGCCCTGATTAGTGTCGATTACTGAGGAACTGCTTCAATCACAGGCATCTATTTCTCTGCAGTTTTTCTTGTCTTCATTCCCGTGGTCCAAAGATAGGATCTTTTGCTTCCATTTTCTGGTTTGCGTTCTGAAACATGAGTCTTGGTTTTATCTGTGGCCTTTCTTTACTCTTGCTATAATAAGTTAGATTCTCTTGGCAACCCTTGGAAATATCTCTCACTAGCTTTCATGAAGAACCAATTGGAACATATGAGATGAGGTCAAGGCCACCTGAATGGGGTCATTGGTCAAACCTAATTGGTTTAACGGAACCAACTGGTTTGCCAAACCCTCGTTTCGGCATCTGGGGGCCCAGTGGGTAGGGGCACCATAAAATGTCAGGCAGTTACTGTGTCAGTGAACCTGGAAAGGAACTCATAGGTGGGTTAAGGTTGAGTTTGGTACGTTGGCAACTGTGGGGAGGGATGGTGGTGGGGGTCGGGAGGGACAGACGACAGAAGCTTGTGAGTTAGTAACCACTCGGCCACTTTCACGGTCTCCCACTGATTTGTCTTGCTTCTGAAACATACCCCCATAAAAGTAAATTAATCAGGTGTTTTAGGAACAATAGGTAAACTACTTTCTTATCTGATTACCATGTTAAAATATACTGAACACTCCTTTTTATTATGTACAAATTACCTCAAAGAGCCAACAATTGTAGTTGGGCTCACAGTAGGGAAACATACTTCACATTTTAAATT
>NW_016829846.1:110902-117218 GCF_001698545.2 Rhinopithecus bieti | reverse complement strand
TGAATAGTTTCCTGAGGTCATACAATTGAGGAGCTCTGAGAACAACTCTGTACCCTTCAAAATTTCCCTAAGTCACACATTGCAATTTCTGAAATTTCTATCATTCAAAATTGGAGGAAATTATGGTGATCATGGAAGGTACGACATTAGGGTCTTAATTTGGGGATCTTGGAATAGGTTATAGAGAGGCCATGAAAAACCGGCCTCTGAGTTTTGTGTATATGTGTGGAGATGCATGACGCAGGAAAGAGGGCTCATTTTTTTTAAAATCAGGTTTGCAAAGGAGATTGCAAACCAAAAATAGTTAACTACTAATCCAATCTGACTTTACTAAAAGCTAGAAAACAGAGACCCAGAGAGGTGGTTGACTTGCCAAAGTCACTCTGATAGCTATTGGCCAGTCTACAGAACCTTGGTCTCTGATTCGTGGTCCAAAACTACTTTTTAATTTTTTCACAATTGTTGCTTTTGGAAAACAATAGATCTGCAATGCTGCACTTTTCTGAAAGCCACTCTCCTGGCAACCCCAACTCCGTGGAATATAACTCTCCCTGGCAGAGGCAAAAGAGGCCTCAGAGCCACTGAAATTACTATTACAACACTCATGCACTTTGGCCCATGAGAGAAGCCCCCGAGAGATCACTGAACACCCAATTCATTTACTTAACAAATATTTACCAAGCCAAATACTTACCAATGTTTTATTTGTACAGTGCTCTGGCAAATTTTGTTATCCAGTTTCACTGAAAATAGGGAATTAGATGAAAGAGGACAGCAAAAGGCAGGGATATTGATCCAGAATTTGAGATATTCACTCACAGACTGACAGCAGAAGGAGAGCAAGAACATTGCCATACAGTGATGTCTCTTGCACAAAAAGACTTCCTGTTTGTGAATGTAGGGTTGGGCAGAGTGCGTTTCAGAAAGTTCATCATTTAAAGGATTAAAATGTATGCCATGAGATGATAAATAGATATGATAGATATTTATATCTCAATGTCCTCACATCAGATAAACTTAGGTTTTGGACACTGGTATCTATCGCCTTAGCCACCATAAGATAATTCTCAAAACAGAAAGGGGGAGGAAGTGTAACATAAATTAGCTTGCGGTGTGTTTGAAAAGCTGAGTCCATTGGAGGAAACTGAGTCCTGGGATCCAGAAAGGAGTCTCTTGTGTTTGAAGGGTCAAAGGAGAGAAACTGCCTGTTGGATTGGGACAGTAGTTAGTGGAGAAGACAATCTAAGTGTCTTCAGAGAGGGTGTGACCTCTGTATTGTGTTTAGGGGATACAGGATGAGCCATCTGGTGCTGTTGAACTCCCTAGGACTGGAAAAGGGGCAATAGTTGTGAATTTCACAAAATATGGATACCTGGACCATCCTGGGTCCAGCACTTCTAAGACATCAGGGCACTGGAACGGACAAACTTGTGTGACTGATGGGACCAGACACAAAGAACTGTGACCTATAGGTTGTGATATGGTTTGGCTCTGTGTCCACACCCAAATCTCATGTCAAATTGTAATCCTCACATGTCAAGAGAGGGACCTGGTTGGAGGTGATTGGATCATGGAGGTGGATTTCCCCCATGCTGTTCTCATGATAGTGAGTTCTCGTGAGATCTGATGGTTTACGAGTGTGGTACTTCCCCCCGCTCCCCCCGCACTCGCTCGCTCTCCTGCTCTGCCGTGGTAAAACGTGCTTGCTTCCCTTTCGCCTTCTGCATGATTGTAAGTTTCCTGAGACCTCCTAGCCATGCTTTTGTACAGCCCACAGAACTGGGAGTCAATTAAACCTCTTTTCCTCATAAATTAACCAGTCTCAGGTAGTTCTTTATAGCTGTGTGAAAACAGACTAATGCAGGCTGGGTGCAGTGGCTCACATGTGTAATCCTAGCACTTTGGGAGGCTGAGACAGGAGGACTGCTTGAGTCCAGGAGTTTGAGACCAGCCTGGGCAACATAGCGAGACCCCCATCTCTACAAAAAACAAAAAACAAAAAAAAAAACCCTGTGACCTATGGATGTCCATGTGCCATGAGTCGGGTACCCTTGGTTGAGCAAATCACAGAGAGAGTGGGGACACACTGGCCTGGGATAGGAGCTGGGTCTGGGGAACTTCACAGCAGCAAGAGTAACGACATTGGTCGGCAGCCACAGGAGACCAATGTTCTTCGTAACACTGGAAGGCAGAAAGAACCAACCACAGCAATGCCAGCACCAGGCAGCAGTCAGCCAGGATCTTCTGTGTGGACTGTGTAAGGCCTGCAATGTTCTCTGACTGCCTGGAGGAGTACGGAGGAGCCTGAGAAGTTGCCACTGGATTTCCTGACCACCAGGCATATGCCGGCCTGAATCCTTTTTTTTTTTTTTGAGATGCAGTCTCCCTGGCTGGAGTGCAGTGGTGTGATCTCGGTTCACTGCAACCTCTGCCTCCTGGGTTCAAGTGATTCTCCTGCCTTAGCTTCTGGAGAAGCTGGAATTACAGGCATGCACCACCATACCAGGCTAATTTTTTTTTTTGTATTTTTAGTAGAGATGGGGTTTCACCACATTGGCCAGGCCAGTCTCGAACTCCTGACCTCAAGTGATCCACCTGCCTCAGCCTTGCATGGTGCTGAGATTGCAGGTGTGAGCCACCACACCCAACCATGCCTGAATCTATCTTAATTGAAGTTGGAAAAATGAAACAGACGTGACCTGTTTATACTCTGAAGTTCGTAAAAGAGTTCACAATGAGAATACTAACCCTCAAAAGCTGTACAGAACTACAAATTAATGAAGTGTCTTCACAAGCATCTTCTTCTGTGGCCCTCACAGAAGTCCTGTGAGATGAGTATGGGGTTGACATTTTCTCTATTTATTAGATGAAGAAATTGAGGCTTTGTGCAGCCAAATGAATTGCTCCAAATCACATAATTGTTAAGTGGTAGGCCAGGTGCAGTGGATCACACCTGTAATCCCAGCACTTTGGGAGGCCGAGGTAGGTGGATCACTTGAAGTCAGGAGTTCAAGACCAGCCTGGCCAACATGGCGAAACCCTGTCTCTACTAAAAATACAAAAGTTAGGTGTGGTGGCAGGTGCCTGTAAGCCCAGCTACTCGGAAGGCTGAGGCAGGAGAATCACTTGAACCTGGAAGGTGGAGGTTACAGTGAGCTGAGATAGCACCACTGCACTGCAGCCTGGGTGACAGAGCGAGACGCTGTCTCAAAAAAAAAAAAAAGAAGTAGTGAAGCTCTGGTTAACAGTCAGATATTTTGACCTTAGGCCCTTAGGCCAGTGGTCTTCTATTATGCCATGATGCCTCTCCATAAAGGAGGGATAGACCCTTTTTGTGGTTGGTAAGGTTGATTAGTGGGTTCTCACGACACTGCGTGAGATGTGCCTCCCTCAAACCTCATTACAACACCGGTGCATTAATCATCTGAGGTAGAAAAACGGGGAGCTGGGCACAGTGGCTCACACCTGTAATCCCAGCACTTTGGGAGGCTGAGGCAGGCCAGTCACCTGAAGTCAGGAGTTTGAGATCAGCCTGGCCAACATGGGGAAACCCCGCCTCTCCTAAAAATACAAAATTAGCCAGGCATGGGGGCACACTCCTGTAATCCCAGCTACTCAGGAGGCTGAGACAGGAGAATCGCTTGAATCCAGGAGGTGGAGATTGCAGTGAGCCACCACTGCACTCCAGCCTGGGTGACAGAGTGAGACTGCATCTCAAAAAAGGAAAAAGCGGGAGAGGGGGAGGTATATGGGCCCACCCAAAAATCTCAGAATTTTCCCTGATGCTAGCCTGGAAGGAGTGAATGATAGTGCAGGGTTTTATTCCTAAATAACTTCAGTTTAGCCCCAGTTGTTTTCTTGCATTAGTCCAGAACACCCACTCAAAGAAAACCGGCTGAGTGCAGTGGCTCCTGCCTGTTATCACAGCACTTTGGGAGGCTGAGGCAAGTGGGTCACTTGAGCCCACAAGTTCAAGATCAGCCTGGACAACACAGCTAGATCCCTTCTCTACAAAAAATTTAAAAAATTAGTTGGGCTTGTTGGCACACACCTATAGTCCCAGCTACTTCAGGAGGCTGAGGTGGGAGGATTGCTTGAGCCCAGGAGGTGGAGGCTGCATTGAGGCGTGATTGCACCACTGCACTCCAGCCTGGGCAACACAGCAAGACCCTGTCTCCAAAAAAGAAGAAGAAAACCTCCCTCCACATAGCTGGGCTGTCCAGCTGCTCCTGAGTCAGGTAGGTCCAGCCCCATGTCTGTGCATGGGGTGCCCCCTGCCTGGATGGCTTGCACCCTGACCAGCCCCTGCCACCCCCACATCCCACACTTGTCATAGAAGTGGATGCTACGTTTAGTTCATTGGGATGTCTCCATTACCACTACCATCTTGCACCGTTACGTATCTGGATTGTTGGTGTAGAATTTGTCTTCCTGTCTAGAGTGGCAGCTCTTTGAGGTCAAGGGCCCTTGTTTCAGTCACCTTTGGTTCTCAATGGTGCCTACTTCATAGGAAGGGGCCAGTAAAATTCTTCAAATAAATGCTTTTTCTTTTGTCTCAAGCATACAGCAGGTGCTCAACAAATATTTGCTAATTGCCTCATTGGCAATATCCTATTCTGTAGCCAACTCCTCCCTCTTCAGAATGGGCCTTTAAAAAGGGCATATTTTGCCGGGCGCAATGGCTCATGCCTGTAATCCCAACACTTTGGGAGGCCGACGCAGGTGGATCATCTGAGGTCGGGTGTTCGAGACCAACCTGGCCAATATGCTGAAACCCCGTATCTACTAAAAATACAAAAATTACCCTCATGCCTGTAATCCCAGTCACTCAGGAGGCTGAGGCAGGAGAATCACTTGAACCCGGGAGGCGGATGTTGCAGTGAGCCGAGATCACGCCATTGCACTCCAGCCTGGGCAACAGAGGAAGACTCTGTCTCAAAAAAAAAAAAAACCAACCAAACAAAAAATGCACATTCCCAGCCTGGGCAACATAGCAGGACCTCATCTCTACTTAAAAAATTTAAAAATTAGCTGGGTGTGGTGGCACATACCTGTAGTCTCAGCTACTCAGGAGGCTGAGACGAAGGACTCCTTGAGCCAGGGAGGTCAGTGCCACAGGGAGCTGTGACTGTGCCACCGCACTCCAGCCTGAGCAACAGGCTGACACCCTGTCTCAAAAAATAAATAAATAATAAAATAATACATTAAAAGGGCACATTCTGTGACTCAGTCACGCTGTTAGAGTCACAATAAGTCATGTCATGCTTCATCAGCAAGTCGCCTCAGTCCAACAGTGGTATTGGGTATTTTCTCATGCCTGATTCAAACCTCTGTAGGCTTGAGTGGGTGGCATTTTGGGGGCCATGTCGCCATTATTCATCCACTCATCCAGTCAAGCAACCAAGCATTCATACATTTAGTTATTCATTTATTTGTTTAAAAAATAGCAAAAATAGCACCTACTACACATTAGACATATGGTAACGTAACTGCTAGTTTCATTATATACTTCTGAGCCTCTAGAATCTCTAAATGGATAAATTTCCTATATAAGTGATATTCTGGTAATATACAGACAATAAACAAATGAGTAAGATATATAGTATTTTAGATAGTGATATATGCTAAGAAAACAGGAAAAGGGATATGAAATGTCAGGGGATGGATTTTTTTTTCCAGACAGAATCTCGCTGTGTCACCCAGGCTGGAGTGCAGCAGCACGATCTCTGCTCACTGCAACCTCTGCCTCCCAGGTTCAAGCAATTCTCCTGCCTCAGCTTCCTGAGTAGCTGTGACTATAGGTGCCCGCCACCATGCCCGGCTAATTTTTATATTTTTAGTAGAGGTGGGGTTTCAGCATGTTGGCCAGGCTGGTCTCGAACTCCTGACCTCAAATGATCTGCCACCTCAGCCTCCCACAGTGTTGGGATTACAGGCATGAGCCTCCGTGCTGGCCTCAGGGGATGGATGTTTATATTCTACATAAGTTGGCCAGGGAACCAAAATCTGTATTAGTCATGGTTCTCCAGAGAAACAGAAAATACCAATAGGATGAAAAAATGAGGTGGTGGGGAGAAAGAGAGATTGAAGTCTGCAGGGCAGGCCAGAAGACTGGAGATCCAGGGCAGAGTTGATGTTTCAGCTAGAGTCTAAAGGCAGACTGGAAGTAGAATTCCTTCTTCCTGGGGGGACTGTGCTCATTTTTTTTCCCCAAGGCCTTCAGCTGATTGAATGAGGCCCACCCATATGATGGTGTGTAATCCACTTTGCTCAAAGTCTACAGAGGAGGTGGCTTTGACAAAAAAAAAAAAAAAAA
>NW_016829846.1:105645-108284 GCF_001698545.2 Rhinopithecus bieti | reverse complement strand
TTTTTTTTTTTTTTTTTTAAGGCTGGAGTATTGAGCAGAGCACAGACAGGCTGGAGTGCAATGGCACAATCATAACTCACTGCAGCCTTGAACTCCTGGGCTCAGGCAATCTTCCCACCTCAACCTCCTGAGCAGCTAGGACTACAGGCTCACACACCACTATATCCAGGTACATTTTTCTTTTTTTCTAGAGACAGGGTGTCACTATGTTGCTCAGGCTGGTGGTCTCCAGCTCCTGGCCTCAAGCAGTCTTCTTATCTCAGCCTCCTGAGTCACTGGGATTACAGGCATCAGCCACAGGCATCAGCCCAGAAGCAACTCTTACTAATTAATAGCGAAGAAATAGTAGCACATGTGTATGCTGATGGGAATGATGCAGTAAATAGGAGAAAGCTGGGGATGTGGTAGAGCAGGGAGAATTGCCACAGCCTGTTCTTGAGAGGGGATAGAATCTAGCACGCAGTGGAGTGGCTGCAGTTGGCCAGGAACATAAGTCATTCATCTTATTGGAGAGGAAGTGGAGTATCACGGGTCCAGATGCAGGGGGAAGGGTAGCTGCTGTGCTGGGAACTTGTGCACATGCTCTTCTAATAATTTCCATTTCCTTAGTGAAGTAGGAAGCAAAGTCAAGCTCAGCTGAGAGAGTGAAAAGAGAGGAGGAGAGGTTGAAAGTTTGAGGAGAGAGTTAAAATATCCAGTGCTAAATTTTGCTTGGATTTCTACGCGTCGGAAGCAAGCTCTTCAGTAGTTAGAACACACGACATACCAAACCCAGGAGGGAGTTGAAGCAAAGTCTGAAGTTCACTGTAAGATCAGTGTTCGCAGAAGGGAGGGAAGAGGGGAGTGCAAAGAATGCCAGGATGCCCGCAGCAAGACAGGAAGTATCCCAAAGTGGACAAAGGACTTACCAGGTAGGGGACCAGAGATACCAGTAATGGGGTCCTGAGTTAGACCCCATTGTGAGGTCTGTCAGTGCCTCCAGGAAGCGATAGATAAAGGGCATTCCCTCCATCGTGCCCATTTACTCCCTTCAAATGGAAGATGGGATGTAGAAGGTCAAGTAGACCAGGAAGAAACATTTGTTTGCAGGGCCCCCCACCTCCAAGTGGCTGGCCTAGTTTCCCCATTAACACAGAGTGTGCTGTGATGATTATGCCTGTGAATAGCCATTGTACTCCAGCCTGGGCAACATAGCCAGACCCCATCTCTTTAAAAATAAAATAGTAAAAAAATGAAAGAAGGCAAAAGGGGTGAGTGGGATATTGTGGGAACCAAGAAATAAAGTATTTCAAGGGGAAAAGTGGCCAAGCTCCTCCATTAACACATGGCAGTGGGGTGGGCGGCGGGGGGATGCTATGAGGAAGGAGAGAAGAATGATCTTCTGCACTTTAAGAACCTGTGCGAGAAGGCTGTGGTTCTCAAGTGTGATCCCCAACCAGCAGCATCAGTTTCACCCGGGAAATTGTTAGAAATGCACATTCTCAGGCCCCAACCCAAACCTGCTGCTATGGTTTGAAGGCATCCCCTCCAAAATTCATGTTGAAAGGGAATCTTCATGGTGGCGGTATTAAGAGATGGGGCCTTTCAGAGGCGTTAAGCCACGAGGGTTCTGCTGTCATGAATGGATCTGTGCCATATAAAAGGGCTGCAGGGAACTGGCTTAGGCCTTTTTTTGCCCCTCTGCCCTCTACTATGTGAGGGTGGCGCTGGGAGAGGACACCATCCATGGAGCAGGCCCTCACCAGACACTAAACCTATCAGTGATCTTGGACGTCCTTGATCTTGGACTTCCCAGCCTCCAGAACTGTGAGGCATCATTTCTGTTCTTTATCAATAACTCAGTCTCGGGTATTTTGTTATAAATAACTGAGTCTCGGGTAGTTTGTTATAGCAGCACTACGGGACTAAGACATCTAGTAACTCAGAAACTCCGAGTGCAGTGAGGCCCAACAAGCTGTGTTTTAACAAGATCGTTGGTATGTACACCAAAGTTTGAGAAACAGCACTTGAAGGCAGCCTGCAGCAGTTTCTATCTGCTCTTATCCAGTACTGCCACCTATTGGGCAAACTCTTCAGAAGCTCTGAGGTTAATACAAACATTAGGAAAAACAAAAGGGAATTTCCTTTTTCAATATTAAATAACTAACAAACCAAAAGCAAACCCTTTGCATTATGCAAACACTAATTTTCCATGGTTGTAATGAGTGTATTTAGACTCTTCTGTTTCTTTCATAAAACATTTTGTACCCACTTTCCATGTATTCACCTAGTAAAACATAGAGTTAGTATTTTTGTTATAATATCCATCAGGATAAAATTATGTAGTCACAGTGACCACACATTTCAAAGTAAACTGAATGCATGGTCTGGCCAAGCATAAACAGATGAAGACAGTGTGACCTAATATTTGAAATTCATACCATCCATGGAAATCTTAGACGTTTGTTACATCACAAATTAGTCTGTTGTTTCATGGTTTTATATGCTTGAGCTATTTCTGGTTTTCAGTAGTTACTATCAATAAGGTAATAAGTACCATGTTACTATAGCTGGGTGGTAATTTCTTTGGGATTATAATCTCTAAAGTAAAATCTCTAGCCCAAGAGGTATAATAACAGACAGTATTATTTTAAATAAGT
>NW_016829846.1:99349-102133 GCF_001698545.2 Rhinopithecus bieti | reverse complement strand
CCCCCCCCCCCAAAGATGAGAACGAGATTAACATGAGATTTCCCATCAGCAAAATAGATGCAAATATATTGATCATTGCTGAAGTCAAGGGAGGGATATCTGGGGTCTCATCGTGTTATTCCTTCTACTTTTCTGTAAGATTAAAATGTTTCAGAGTAAAAAGATGTTTTTTTGGTTTTGCTTTTTTATGAATGCAGGAAGATAATAGAGTAATAGTTGCTAAGTGCTGAGGGAAAATATCTTTGGTTTTTGTTGTTTGTTGTTTTCTTTCTTTGTCTGTTTTTGAGATGGAGTTTTGTTCTTGTTGCCCAGGCTGGAGTGCAGTGGCACAATCTCGGCTCACCGCAAGCTCCGCCTCCCGGATTCAAGTGATTCTCCTGCCTCAGTCTCCCGAGTAGCTGGGATTACAGGCACCCGCCACCATGCCCAGCTAATTTTTTTGTATTTTTGGTAGAGACAGGGTTTCACCATGTTGGCCAAGCCGGTCTCGAACTCCTGACCTCAGGTGATCCACCTGCCTCAACCTCCCAAAGTGGTGAGATTACAGGTATGAGTCACCACACTCTGCCAGGGAAAATATCTTTGAACTTCAAATTCTATATCTATTAATATTGTCCTTCAAGAATGAGGGCAAAATAAAAACATCCTCAGATTACAAGGATTCAGACATTTGATCGTAACAGATGCTCCAAGAGCACTTCAGTAAGAGAAAAATGAAACCAGGCTGGGCACAGTGGCTCGCACCTGTAATTCCTATACTTTAGGAGGCCAAAGAGGGAGGATCGCTTGATCTCAGGAGTTCAGGACCAGCTTGGGCAACATAGTGAGATCCCATTTCTACAAAAAATACAAAAATAGCCAGGAGTGGTGGCACATGCCTGTGATCCCAGCTGCTCAGGAGGCTGAGGTGGGAGGATCACTTGAGCCCAAGAGGTTGAGGCTACAATGAGCCGAGATCACACCACTGCACTCCAGCCTGGATGACAGAGTGAGACTCTTTCTCAAAAAAATACATTAAAAAATGAAACCAAAAGAAATAGTAGGATGCAAGAAGCAATAGACAACAAAGAAATTAATAACATATGTGGTAGGTCTAAATTATTGCTTGTAAAATTCATAGTCTTTAATACCAAATTGTAATTAAAATTCAAGATATATCAACATGGAAGAGATAGGAGAGGGAGGAATGGAATTAAAACCTTATTTTTTGTTGTTGTTACATGGAGTCTCACTCTGTCACCCAGGCTGGAGTGCAGTGGTGTGAACTCAGCTCACTGCAACCACCTGGGTTCAAGTGATCCTTTCGCCTCAGCCTCCTGAGTAGCTGGGATCACAGGCATGTGCCACCATGCCCAGCTAATTTTTGTATTTTTAGTAGAGACAGGGTTTTGCCATGTTGCCCTGGCTAGTCTTGAACTCCTGGCCTCAAGTGATCCACCTGCCTTGGCCTCCCAAAGTGCTGCAATTATAGGTGTCAGCCACCACGCCCAGCTGGAAATAAAAGCTATCTAAAGGTCTGATTTTGTTCAGGTTGGTTATACTGGAACTAACCCTTAAACTAGTGCTCCTCAAACTTTAATATGTATGCAAATCATCTGCAGAATTTTGTTAACGAGCAGTTTCTGATTCAGCAAGTCCCAGGTGGACTTGAGATTTTGCATTTAAAGCGAACCCACAGACCACACTTTGAGTAGCAAGACTTTAGACAAAACAGTGGTTCTGTACTGTGTCCCACTGTTCTGTGTCGACTCAGGGGGAACATATGCTTTCCTCACTGTGTTTCAAAAATGTAAGAAATGATGGTGTGTTTCATAAAATACTCAAGGACATGATTTTTAAAATTCATGGACTGGGCCGGGCGCCATGGCTCACGCCTGTAATCCCAGCACTTTGGGAGGCCGAGGCAGGTGGATCACGAGGTCAGGAGATCGAGACCGTCCTGGCTAACACGGTGAAAACCCGTCTCTACTAAAAATGCAAAAAATTAGTCGGGCGTTGTGGCGGGCGCCTGTAGTCCCAGCTACTCAGGAGGCTGAGGCAGGAGAATGGCGTGACCCCGGGAGGCGGAGTTTGCAGTGAGCCGAGATCACACCACTGCACTCCAGCCTGGGTGAAAGAGCGAGACTTTGTCTCAAAATAAAATAAAATAAAATTCATGTACTGGAAACTTAGTGGAAACTCACTGCAATAAGTGGGAGCTTAACGCACTGGCCCATAGCACCCAGGACCTGACAAAAACAGCAAAGTCTGTAATTTGAACTCCAAGGAATAAGGAACTACTGTATCCCTATTCACAGGAAAAGTAATGCACTGAGCTTCTGCTCAACCAGCTATGTTTGAAAAATTCTTACCTAGCTGCTTGAGAGTGCAACTAGAAACAAAGTTCCTGCCTGTGATAGAGTGGAAAAGCAGAGATATTTACACAGCAGCCACCAGGAATACATTTCATACGAGCTCCTGGTTTGGAATTATGATATACTCACAGGGCAAGAGCCCAGAGCTACTGAACTTTGTTCTCAGGACACTGGGCTGAAGCAATCATAAAAGCATTTTCCAGGGAGAGTGGGAAAGAAAGAAAGCCTCCAGGTAAGATGAGCACTCAAAAAAAAAAAAAAATTACAAAGGCTACAATTAAACCCAACATATAAGAAGATTCACATAAAAGAAAATAGAAGTAATACAGCAATCTGGAAAGGATTTAAAAATGAGCGCAGCTAAAGTCAACAAACAGGCCGGGCATGGTGGCTCACGCCTGTAATCCCAGCACTTTGGGAGGCCAAGGTG
>NW_016829846.1:93368-95955 GCF_001698545.2 Rhinopithecus bieti | reverse complement strand
AAGAAGGAACCCAGGGTTCCTTGGAGAAATTGTTGATTCTAGGACTGGAGCAGGAAAAATACAAAATGAGCCTGGAGCATCTTGAAGGGCCAGAAATAAGGAAGTACTCAAACAACAAAATGATGGGGCTGTGTCAAAGGGACACAGGAGGCACCTGAGGGGAGCTAGCAATGGCCAAAGCTGGAACAATTTGGACAGGGGAAATAAAATGAAAAAGGTAGTGCTGAATTATAACCTGAAGTATAAAAGAAATATCCAGCCGGATGCAGTGGCTCATGCCTATAATCCCAGCACTTTGGGAGGCCAAGGCAGGCAGATCACCTGAGATTAGGAGTTTGAGACCAGCCTGACCAACATGGTGAAACCCCGTCTCTACTAAAAATATAAAAAATTAGTCAGGCGTGGTGTCGCATGCCTGTAATCTCAGCTATCCAGGAGGCTGGGGCAGGAGAATCGCTTGAACCCAGGAGGTGGAGGTTGCAGTGAGCTGAGATGGTGCCACTGCACTCCAGCCTGGGTGACACTGTGTCAAAAAAATCCATGACTCAACAGTAATATAAACAGTTGAAAAAATTAATAAATGAAATGCAGAATGGACAGTCTCCTATATAGAAGAATTCTACATGATTTATGGATACACAGACTCCCCAGGGAGGTAAAACTTAACTCCCCACACCTTAAGTACAGGTTGTGCTTAGAGTTTTACTTCCAGTGAGGACAGTATTAAAAGACGGGTGGAAAATAACAGCGGAGAAACCTCATAAGCACCATCTTGGCCAGGTGATCAAGGTTAATGTAATCTGTGACAAGTCACATTGATAGCATGTGTCCTTGATGTGATGAGGGCCCATCGCCTCTATGGCCTCCTTCCTAAAAACCTGTAACCTTAGTCTAACCATGAGAAAAATATCAGACAAGCTTAATTTGAGGAATAGTCTGCAAAATACATGACCAGTACTCCTCAAAACAGTCAAGGTCACCAAAAATAGGTGAAGTGTGAGGAACTCTTGCAGTCCAGAGGAGGCTAAGAAGTGATGACTGTACATAACATATCTGGGAGGGATCCTGGAACAGAGAAAAGACGTTGAGGGAAGCTAATGAAATATGAATAAAGTCAAGAATTTAATAATATCAGTATTGGATTATTAGTTGCAACAAATGTACCATAATGTCAGATGTTAACAATAGGCAAGACTGAAGGCAGGATATATGGGAACTCTCCGTACTATCTTTGCAGCTTGAACTTTCTGTACTATCTTTGCAACTCCAAGGCAGGTGAATCACTTGAGGTCAGGAGTTCAAGACCAGCCTGGCCAACATGGTGAAACCTCCTCTCTATGAAAAACACAAAAATTAGCCAGGTGTGGTGGCGAACGCACGTAGTCCCAGCTACTCAGGAGGCTGAGGCAGGAGAATCACTTGAGCCTGGGAGGCAGTGGTCGCAATGAGCTGATATCACGCCACTGCACTTCAGCCTGGGCAACAGAGTGAGACTCCATCTCAAAAAAAAAGTTTTTGGCAAAAAATTAGAAACTGTGAAAAGAACCAAATGGAAATTGAGAACAAAAAAATACAGTAACTGAAATTAACTTGATCGATGGGTTTAACAGTATATTATACACAGCTAACGAAATATTTGATGAACTGGAAGATAGATGAAGAGGAAAAAAAAATCCATGACAAAGTACAGAAGGAAAAAAAGAAGAAAACAGTGTAAGAAACATAGGTTACAATGACTAGATCTAACAAAGGGTAATTGGAGTTCCAGCGGGAAAGAAGAGATAAATTGGAACAAAGGCAATATTTTGGAGATATGGCTGACAATTTTCTAAAACAAATGAAACATATGAGCCATATATTTAAGAATCAATATTAATCTAAAGCAGGATAAATACAAATAAAGCCACAGCTAGGTACATCATAGTCAAACTGCTAAAAATGAAGAAAAAAATCTGAAGACACATACACACACACACACACAATTACCTTCAAAGGAGCAATAGGACAGCTGGTTTCCCAACAGAACAAGTTTGAAGAAAATAAAGTGAGATCTTCAAAGTGTTGAGGGAAAACAACTGCCTATCCCAAATTATATATTCGTTGGAAATAACCTTCAAAATTGAAGGTGAGATAAAAATATTTTCAGACAAAAGGCTGACAAAATTCCTTAAAGGAAATACTAAAAGGTATCCTTCAGGCAGAAAGAAGGTGATCCCAGATGAAAGTTTGTATTTGCAGGAAGGAATGAAGAGAAACTGAAACCGTAAATATGTGGGCTGTTCTAAATTAATACAGTATAGTACAATAAAAATAATGTCGGCCAGGCGCAGTGGCTCACACCTGTAATCCTAGCACTTTGGGAGGCCGAGGCAGGCAGATCACAAAGTCAGGAGATCGAGACCATCTTGGCTAACATGGCGAAACCTCATCTCTACTAAAAATACAAAAAATTAGCCGGGCGTGGTGGTGGGTGCCTGTAGTTCCAGCTACTCGGGAGGCTGAGGCAGGAGAATGGCGTGAACCCAGGAGGCGGAGCTTGCAGTGAGCTGAGATCGCGCCACTGCACTCCAGCCTGGGCGACAGAGCG
>NW_016829846.1:86594-92889 GCF_001698545.2 Rhinopithecus bieti | reverse complement strand
ACAGAGCGAGACTCCGTCTCAAAAAAAAAAAGAAAATAATGTCTTGGGAGGCTTAATATACACTGCTATAATGGCATAAAGGTCAGGAGAGGGTATAAATGAAGTGTTCTAGAGTCCTTGCACTGTCTGGGAAGTAGGCAAAAATGCCAGTTAACATTAGACTTTAACGAATCAAAAATGCATGTTGCAATCTCTCTTAAAACTACAGCCCATCAGTTTTACTCCTGGGTACATGGCCAAGAAAAATGTGTGAGCATGTGCACCAGAAGAGAAGTGTAAGAATGTTCCTAGCAGCGGTATTCAACATAGCCCCAGATGTCGATAGAGAAAAATAAATTGTAGTAGATTCATCCAATGGAACAAAACAGGGAGTTCCAGAAAGTCTCCATGGTTTGACAGTCTTTCCCAGCACTGCCTCTGGAATGAATAGACTTGCTTCACTCCGTTTAGGATTAAAGGATTAAAAGTTCCGGAGGAGTGAGTCACCCTCACATACTTTCGGCAACATGCTGGCACCTTGGCTCTGTTGATGAGATTAGAGGAAGAATCTGGAAGATGTTGCCTTCGGGGCCTCTTCATTTCTGTAGTTGGAGTTCTGCTAGATCCTCGATTTATCATTCCACCAAGATGGTGCACGCCTAGGGAACTGGCCAGAGGTAATCAGGCGTGCTGTCAGGAAGGATGAATGGATGTGGGTGGTACCGCCTTCCCCCACAAAACAGTCCATCCCTTTGGACGTAGCTTCCCATAGATATACTTTCCAAAATTCTGTTGCCTAAAATAGTGTGTTTTTTTCCCCTTACAACATAAAATGGACTCAAATTTCCCAAAGAGAGACACACCAAAGTCTCCTCCATTTCTGCACCCAACTCCAAGATACAGATCTTTGGATCAGACCTGTGCCTCTTCTAATCTCATCACAATTCTGTAACCTATGGTCTAAATAGCAAGTTTATCCATACTGAGGAAAAAGGAGCCAAAGAGATGAGAAATTCTTTAAAACATATAAACATATATATTTGGCAAGGAAGAAAATTCGAGGATCAGCAACAGTCTTTATGTTTGCAAGTAGCTATGAGGCTCCTGTCCTCCCTCATGCAATCCAAATTCCTCTTCCCTTACTGGTGTGAGGTGTCCTAAGCTTTACTTCCTGAGGGTCTATGCCCTTGTTAGTCCTGCCTGTTTGGGTATTCAGTGGTATTCCATTAACTGTTACCTAGGGACGCCCCCTGAGTTCCAGCCATCCTCTGTCCTGCCCCCATGGTGCAACGGCAGCCTATTTTGATTTTGCACTGATTGGAGGCCATCAGTCCAGCCAATGTCCTAACCCTGTTGTCATTGCCTTCACACAGTTGTGTGAGCAAGCACTTTGTGGACTGCATAGCCCCAGTGGCTCTCTCTAGATTAGTGACCTTGCTGAAAGCAGTGGCTCCTCCTCACCCCAGAGGGAGAGGCTGTATGTGATCTCAGTTTCTCACAGTCTTCCCCCAGTGCCATCAGCAATGGCAGCTCATGTTCTCAGAACTGGTATGCAACTCCCCCAGGTAGTTGGCACCAAGGCTAAAATCAATTCCACATCCCCTGCCCCACACAGACACACACAACCCCTCTCATAAGAGCTCTGTAAAAGGGGAGGACCTGCCAATTAATATATGAAAAGATTGTCAACCTCACTAATAACTAGGGAAATGCAAACTAAAGCAACAAGAAATCATTTTCACCTGCCAGACTGGAAAAATATGACATTTTGGCAAAGATTGGGGCAAACAGACAATTTCATTACTGCAGAAAGTATAAATTGGCACGGTCATTTTGGTGAGCAATTTGGGAGCGTCTCTAAGACTTAAAAATGTTCACGTGACTTCCTCTCCCCAACATTTCCTCTCTTCGGTGTCTTCCCTAGAAAAGGACCCTCTGACATGGACAAGCAGGCGGTGTTCACTGTAGCATCGTGTAGAAAAATTAAAATCTGGAAACAACCTAGAAGTCATCAGTGGGAAAATAAGTTTTCATTTTTTATAGCTAAGAATTAACTAGATCCACATGTATCAACAGAGATTTCAAAACTGAGATGGTTGAGTGGAAAAACGCGAGGAATGAAAAAAGTGAATGATATGGAAGGAGAGTATCATTGTTGCAAAAACAAACACGTGTGTTTATGTAATTTTTTTTTTTTTATGTCTGGAAAGACTTACTCCAAACTCATAACTGAGGGTGGGAGGAGAGGGACCTAGATCAAGTTATTGTCAAAGAGGACTCTATTTATAACATACTTATTTTCATAAGGAGAATGTATTCATGTTATATTCTTGCAATAGAAAATTAATGATAAAAAATAATACATGTTACTCTGGAAAGTGTACCTAAGCTTCAAACACTCACTCACATGGTATATGATTAAGATTTACCTTTTGTGACATCCCCTTTGCAGGACTACAGACTGAGTGGCCCCAGAAGCTTCCAGAAGTATTCCCCTGGGAACACAAGGTCTAACAGGCTAAACAGGCAAGCACAGTAGAAAGTTTTTACTGAGGCTTATGAAGCCAAATTCAAACAGGAAACTTCTAAAGCTTTTGAAAATCCATCAGAATGAGTTTGGGCCCCTGAATTAGTTACCTACTGCTACATAACAAATTATCCTAAAACGTAATGGCTCAAAATGACACATTTCTTTTCTCACAGTTTCTATGCTGCAGGAATCAGGGTCTCTCCCAGGGCTGCAATCAGAATGTTCACTGGGGCTGCTGGCTCATCTGAAGGTTTCACAAGGGAAGGATCTGTTTGCAAATTCACTCACGTGGTTGTTGGCCAGATTCCGTTTCTCACAAGCTGTTGGACTAAGGGCCTTGGTTCCTCTGAGGAAGTCAGTTTCTTGCTGGTTGTTGGCCAGAAGCTGCTCTCAGTTCCCGGCCACGTGAACCTCTGCATGGGGTGGTTGACAGCATGGTAGCTGGCTTCCTCAGAACAAGCATGCAAGAGGCATCAGAGACAGACAGAAGCCACAGTCTTGGCCAGGCGCGGTGGCTCACGCCTGTAATCCCAGCACTTTGGAAAGCCGAGATGGGTGGATCACTTGAGGCCCGGAGTTCAAGACCAGCCTGGCCAACGTGGCAAAACCCTGTCTTTACAAAAAAAAAATACAAAAATGAACTGGGAGCGGTGGCATGCGCCTATGGTCCCAGCTGTTAGGGAGGATGACTTGAGCCCAGGAGGTCGAGGTTGCAGTGAGCTGTGACCATGCCACTGCACTCCAGACTGGGCGACAGAGCATGACTGTGTCTCAAAAAAAAAAAAAAAAAAAACACAGTGTTTTGTAACCTAATCTCAGATGGGACATCCCATCGTTTTTGTCCTATTCTGTTCATTAGAAGCAAGTCACTAATGAGCCCGCACTCAGGGGATCCAGGTCAGAAGCTGCCTGTCATAGCCTCATGGGAATTCTGTGTTCCGTTCCAGCTGTGTTAACATGGGGCTAGTGGGATAGGGGGAGGGGAAGGGAGGGAATACTCCAAAAGAGTCCTGAAAGAGAATTTCTGTTGTTGTCAGAGAAAATATTAGTATATCCAGTAGGTGGCACCCATCGCTGTGAACAAGGGTCCCCATCCCCTTGAGAATGGCACCTAACACAACAGACTCTGGGTAAAGATTTCAGCAGTCAATCAAATATTCTTGTTAATAGGGAATTTTTGCATATTATGCAATTATTCTTTTAAAAGTTAATGATTAATTTCTGTTCTGTTACCATTCTAAGTGATTTATATGATTTTTACATTTTCTTGCGGATTTTGACACGTATGGTGGCAAATTATATCATAAGGACATGTAAAGTTTTTGCATGGAAGCCAGGTTGTTTCACTAAGGGTCCCTTAAGTTAGCATCACAACTGATCAATTCAACATGTGATCATTTGTGCCTAACAAAATATAATTCCACAAAACATGGCTGTGCCATTCACGATGCACCGATTCATAACTTTTAAACCTTTCTTCATATGGTTAAAATATCTAGGTTGTTAGAAATATTAAAGATCATCTAGCAGTGCTTCTCTACCTATCGTACGTGACTTATTCGTGGATCAAAATAACTTGGAGGATTTTGATAAGTAAATTTATATCACAATTTTTCTTGGTAGATGGTAAAATGCACATAACCTAAAATATATCACTGTAATCACTTTAAGTGTACAATTCTGTAGCATTATGTATATTTAAAATGTTGTTTAGATCAGGCGCGGTGGCTCACGCCTGTAATCCCAGCACTTTGGGAAGCCAAGGCGGGCGGATCACCTGAGGTCAAGAGTTCAAGACCAGCCTGGCCAACATGGTGAAACCCCGTCTCTACAAAAATTAGCCAGGCACAATGGAGGGCGCCTGTAATCCCAGCTACTCAGGAGTCTGAGATGGGAGAATTGCTTGAACCTGGGAGGCAGAGGTTGCAGTGAGCCGAGATAGCGCCATTGTACTCCAGCCTGGGCAACAGAGTAAGACTTCATCTCAAAAAAAAAGTTGTTTAAATAGATACCACTATTTCCAGAGCTTTTTCATCATCCACTGTAGCATGGGCAATAGCTTCCCATTCTTTCTTTCCCCAGCCCCTGGTAACCTCTATCCTTCTCACTGTCTCTACGAATTTGCCTATTCCAGATGTTTCATATAAGTGAATAATATATTATTTGTCCTTTTACATCTGGTATGTTTCATTTAACACAGCATTTTCAAGGTTCATGTTGTAACGTGTATCAGAACTTTAGTTCCTGTTTTCAATTCTTTGGGGTATATACCTCAGAGTGGAAATATTGGATCATATGGTAATTTTTTTTTTTTCGTTTCTTTTTTTGAGACAGTCTTGCTCTGTCGCCTAGACTGGAGTGCAGTGGCATGATCTCAGCTCACTGCAACATCCACCTCCTGGGTTCAAGCGATTCTTCTGCCTCAGCCTCCCAAGTAGCTGGGACTACAGGCATGTGCCGCCACGCTCAGCTAATTTTTGTATTTTTAGTAGAGGCAGGATTTCACCATGTTGGTCAGGCTGGTCTCAAACTCCTGACCTCAAATGATCCACCCACCTTGGCCTCCCAAAGTGCTGGGATTACAGGTGTGAGCCACTGCGCCTGGCCAGATCATATGGTAATTCTATGTTTAACTTTTTAAAAACCACGATACTGTTTTCCATAGCAGCTACACCGTTTTACATTCCTACCAACAATATACAAAGGTTCCAATTTCTCCACATCCCCATAACACTTGTTATTTTCTGTTTTTTTTTATAATAACCATCCTGGTGGGTATGAAGTAGCATCTCATCATGGTTTTAATTTGCATTTACCTAGTGACTAATGATGTTGAGCATCTTTTCATGTGCTTTTGGTCCATGTGTAAGTCTTCTTTGGAGAAATGTCTATTTAAGTCCTTTGCCCATCTAAAACTTGGGTCGTTTGCTTATTCTTGAGTTGTAGGAGCTCTTTATATTTTTTGGATATTAAACTCTCATCATATGTATGATTTGCAAATACTTTCCCCCATTTCACGGGTCATCTTTTCACTTTCTTGATAGTGTCCTCTGAAACATGCAAGCTTTTAATTTCGATGAAGTTCAATTTATCTATTTTTTCTTTTGTTTCTTGTGCTTTTAGTGCCATATTTAGATAAATGAATGTCTTCATGAAATACAATAGAAAAATCACAATGTGGCCAGGCACAGTGGCTCATGCCTGTAATCCCAGAATTTAGAGAGGCCAAGGTGGGTGGGTCACTTGAGCTCAAGAGTTCGAGACCAGCCTGGGCAACATGGGGAAACCCTGTCTCTACAAAAAAATACAAAAATTAGAAAGGCATGATGGTGTACACCTGTAATTCCAGCTACTCAGGAGGCTGAGGTGGCAGAGGTAGGAGGATCACTTGTGCCTGGGAGGCAGAGGCTTCAGTGAGCTATAATTACGCAACTGCACTCCAGCCTGGGCAACAGAGGAGACCCTGACTCAAAAACAAAATCAGACCGGGTGCGGTGGCTCACGACTGTAATCCCAGCACTTTGGGAGGCCGAGGCGGGCATATCACCTGAGGCCAGGAGTTCAAGACCAGCTTGGCCAACATAGTGAAACCGTCTCTATTAAAAATAAAAAAGTTAACTGGGCATAGTGGCAGGCACCTGTAGTCCTAGCTACTTAGGAGGCTGAGGCAAGAGAATCGCTTGAACCCAGGAGGCAGAGGCTGTAGTGAGCCGAGATTGTACCACTGCACTCCAGCCTGGGCAACAGAGTGGGATTCTATCTAAAAAAAAAAAAAAAAAAAAAAAT
>NW_016829846.1:80040-85188 GCF_001698545.2 Rhinopithecus bieti | reverse complement strand
CCTCTCTCCCTCTCTCCTCTCTCCCTCTCTCCTCTCTCCCTCTCTCGTCCCCTCTCCCCCTCCCATTTTCTATAAGGGCTTGTGCTTACTCTTTGCCTAAAACTGCCCCCAGGGCCACCATTCCCCACTTCACTCAACCCCATAGTCCTCAAAACAAGCTTCGCCATCAGAGCCAGCATCCGTAGCCACACAAGCAGAAGTTCTCACACAGCAACACCAGCGCACAGACAAACACCACAGAATACCCAAAGAAATCCATTGACATGAAAGACAGGCACCAAGCTGAACCAACACAAGAAACAGCTTATGGAGAGACAGTTTTGTGTGTTTTTTTTCTTTCCACTCCACCTTGAGGAGCCCACCACATCTCAAGATAGAGGTGATAAGAGGGCTTTTTAAAAACGTTAACTGATCACACCTGTAATCCCAGCATTTTGGGAGGCCAAGATGGGAGGATCACTTGAGGCCAGGAGTTCAAAATAGCCTGGGCAACATAGTGAGACCCCATCTCAAAAAAAGTCTAATCAAATGTTGAGAAGGAGACATGAACTCTTTCAGCATAATTAAGTTCAAAATATACACCAACAGGAAGTTCTCCTTCACAGAAATGCCTGATTGCTTTATAACTATTTCACCCACAAGTCACGGCATCACAATGAACTCTTCCACTGTCGACTTCCACCTTCAGGACCCTAAAGGTTTCTCCCCCTCACCCCTATCCAAGAGGGAAAGTGGATGGGGTACAATGTAACCGACAGTCCATGACAGAAGAGGAGACAGGAAGATGAAAGAGGATAAAAGATAAAAAGACTAAGGAATATGGGGAAAGGGACAAAGATGGAAAGGAAATGGTTCAAGGAGGCCACTCTCAAATGGCTGAAGGACTGGACACAGGTACCTAAGATGAGTTGAATGCATGAGGGCCAACTTTCCAAGATCTTCTTTAGACTCCATATGGCACAGAAGATGAAGGAAAGAACCAACTTTGTGTGTTTCCTTGGCTGAGGGTAATCACCCAGAAAACTTTGCTTTTTCCCAAGTAGAAAACAAAGACAGGAAAAGGTCATGCCAGGGGATAGTTATTGACTGTCCTGTCCCTTCTCCAACAAAGCAAGGGGCATAGGGCCTGGGTTACATTTGGAGTGCTGTAAACCATCTTTGGGATTTAAGGTCTGATACTTGGATGGACTTCAGATTAAAAGTTGCATGCTGGTTGGGTGTCGTGGCTCACTCCTGTAATCCCAACACTTTGAGAGGCTGAGGAAGGAAGATCACTTGAGCCCAGGAGTTCGAGACCAGCCTGGGCAATATGGTGAAACTCCACCTCTACAAACAAAATAATAAAATATTAGCCAGGCATGGTGGTGCACACCTGTAGTCCCAGCCACTCGGGAGGCTGAGGCAGGCAGATTGCTTGAACCCGGGAGGTCAACAAGGCTGTGGTTAGCTGTGATCTTACCACTGCACTGTAGCCTGGGCAACACAGTGAGATCCTGCCTTATAAAAAAAAAAAAAAAAACCTTTCATGCTAAACCTGCACCAGAAAACATTTTCACCATGTTTCACTAACAATGATGTCAATAAACAGGAGCTGCCCAGCTCAAGCCATGATAATTCTGACATTAACCCCAGATAGCCCGAGAGAGAGACATTGTGAAGTCTGGTATCAGAGTGGTATATCTGGGGAGAATATGCTGTTTGAATTGTCTATACCAGAGAGAAAACCAAACATATGTGATATTATGTAAGTCTACCAAATTGAGAAAATCCATTATCTTTTTAAAACCTAATCTTGGCCGGGCGTGGTGGCTCACGCCTGTAATCCCAGCTACAAGCGCCCACCACCACGCCAGGCTAATTTTTTGTATTTTTAGTAGAGATGGGGTTTCACCATGTTAGCCAGGATGATCTCGATCTCCTGACCTTGTGATCCACCCACCTCCAGCCTCCCAAAGTGCTGGGATTACAGGTGTGAGGCACCGCGCCTCGCCCCTTATTTATATTTTTTTGAGACAGAGTATCATTCTGTCACCCAGGCTGGAGTGCAGTGGCATGATCCAGGCTCACTGCAGCCTTGACTTTCTGGGGTCAAGTGATCCTCCCACCTCAGCCTCCCAATTAGGTGGACCACAGGTGCAGACCACAGGTGCACACCACCACACCTGGCTAATTTTTGTATTTTTAGTAAAGACGGGGTTTCGCTATGTTGCTGCCCAGGCTGGTCTCAAAATCCTGATCTCAAGTGATCCACCTGCCTTGGCCTCCCAAAGTGCTGGGACTACAGTCGTGAGCCACTGCATTTGGCAAGATGACCAGTTTCTTAAGAAATTGAAGTTGCTGCTGGATGGGGACAGGCGATCCATGACCAACATGCCTGCACTCACTCAGGGTCCTATTGGGCTCCACTAGTGCCATCAGCTCCCTGGGACTTAGCAGCCTCTGTGAGGCTTGTGACAACATAGGCTTACCAGAAACAAATTAGTAAGAAGTACCTCTTAAGGTACCAGATTGGAGGGCTTGATCTGTGATTAGAGGTGCCAATGAAATGGCAAACGGGTGGAAGCCCCAAGAAGTGAATATCAATTAAGTGACTCCCATGTGAGAGTTGTTCATGAACCTTAGGTCACCAAAATTGGTTTTGGTTTTGGTTTTTGAGGGCTGCCCTTATACCCCCAGAGAGAATAGCAGAATGGACAACTGCTGAAATTCATAGGCCCAATTTATCAGCACAGGTTGGTGAGAAAGGAGAAAGGGCACCCCTGTTCAGATTGGAAGAATGACCACAGCAGGCATCTACTGGGGAAGAAGCCAGCAAGGCTAGAAGGACCAGAGGCACCAGGAGCAGCAGCTCTCAACCTCAGCTGCACAGAGTCACCTGGGGAGCTTTTTCTACTGAGGCCTGCCTTCCCCTCAAGAGATTCACCTTCAGTTGGCCTGGCCTGAGTCCTGCAAAGAGGAACTTTGAAAGGATCCCAGGTGAGTCTAGCATGCAGCTAGAGCTGAGAACCTCTGATGTAGATGAAGGGCCTGTGATCCTAATTTATACTCAAGATGTATTCAGTTATCTTGGACTTCATCATGATCTTCAGAATTCTCAGCTGATCTGAGGGAGAGGAAAAGGTTACCGTATTTGTTCTCCAAAAGCAAGCTTACATGATGTATTAGTCTGTTTTCTACTGCTGATAAAGACATACCCAAGACTGGGTAGTTTGTAAAGAAAAAGAGGTTTGATGGACTCACAGTTCCACAATCATGGCAGAAGGTGAAAGGCACGTCTTACATGGCAGCAGGTGAGAGAAATAAGAGCCAAGCAAAAGGAGTTTCCCCTTGCAAAACCATCAGATCTCGGGAGACTTATTCACTACCACGAGAACAGTGTGGGGGAAACTGCCCCCATGATTCAGTTATCTCCAATTATGTGCCTCCCACAACATGTGGGAATTATGGGAGCTACAAATCAAGATGAGATTTGGGTGGGACACAGCCAAACCATATCACATGATAAAGCTCAGATGGAGGAATTCTGGTAGAGATCTGTGTGAGAGAAGTGATTCCAAATACAACATGTACCCAGGATGAGCAAGATCCTAGTGGTTTGCATGAGCAAGGTCTGAAACCTGAATAGGACCTCCCTCCCAAAAGTTCAGTTACAAGACTGCACCCACTAATTTACTTTCAGCTGAACAGAATGAGTTAGAAGTGGGGTAGCACAGGTCGGGTACGGTGGCTCACACTTGTAATCCCAGCACTTTGGGAGGCCGAGGCAGCCAGATCACGAGGTCAGGAATTTGAGACCAGCCTGGCCAACGTGGTGAAACCCCATCTCTACTAAAAATACAAAAATTAGCCAGGCGTGGTGGCACGTGCCTGTAATCCCAGCTACTCAGGAGGCTGAGGCAGGAGAATTGCTTGAACCCAGGAGGCGGAGGTTGCAGTGAGCTGAGATCATGCCACTGCACTCCAGTCTGGGCGACAGAACAAGACTCCATCTCAAAAAAAAAAAAAAAAAAAAAAAGTTGGGCAGCACTGAGTTTTTGGCTACTCATACCCTGGCATTTTGGAAACCCAGACACATGCAAAATGAAACCTAAAGGGCTAGCTCCAAACATTGGGAGGTTCGATGTGTCCTGGGTTTGCTTCAAGCCGCAAAGAAAGAAGGTCATGCAGCAGCAGTCTACAAACACGAAGATAATCGCTTGGTGAGCATATCCTCATTTTCGTATTACGTAGGGCAGAAACTGTGGCGGGTCTGCCACTCCCTGGCTCTGAAGTTTGTGAGAAGGAATCATGATGAATTCAGTCAAGCTCGACCTGGCAGGACCTCCAGGATTTCAAAAAAAAATAAGTAATTAAACTCACCCCAAAAGGACAAGGATAAAGATTGAACTGGAAGAAAACTCGTCTCTGGGTGCTTACCATCAAATACCAGGATTCCGTTTAGAGAGACTTTCAAATACTTCCTTGGGAAAAGCCTAACAGGGACAAAAATTCACAATCTTCCCTCACTATCTTCAGTTTCTAAGGGAGGAAAATTCTTCATGTTACAGCTCCTAGGTTTCCTTTGTTGTGGAGAATCCATAACGAGAAATTTTTTAAAAAGGAAATAAGGCTAGATGCGGTGGATCATGCCTGTAATACCAGCACTTTGGTTGGGAGGCTGAGGCAGGTAGATCGCTTGAGCCCAGGAGTTCGAGACCAGCCTAGGCAACATGGCAAAACCCTGTCTCTACAAAAAAAAAAAAAAAAAATCGGTGTGGTCGTGCACACCTGTATTCCCAGCGACCCGGGAGGCTGAGGTGGGAGGATCGCTTGAGCCCAGGAGGCAGAGGTTGCAGTGAGCCATGATCATGCCACTGCACTCCAGCCTTGGTGACAGAGCCAGACCCCGTCTCAAAAAAATAAATAAAAAGAACCTAAAGATTCCAAGTTAATCCCAGCACTTTGGGAGGCTGAGATGGGCGAATCACGAGGTCAGGAGATCGAGACCATCCTGGCTAACACGGTGAAACCCCGTCTCTACTAAAAAATACAAAAAACTAGCCGGGCGAGGTGGCGGGCGCCTGTAGTCCCAGCTCCGCGGGAGGCTGAGGCAGGAGAATGGCGGGAACCGGGGAGGCGGAGCTTGCAGGGAGCTGAGATCCGGCCCCT
>NW_016829846.1:77009-79649 GCF_001698545.2 Rhinopithecus bieti | reverse complement strand
AAAAAAAAAAAAAAAAAAAAAAAAGATTCCAAGTTGGAAAAAGATGGGCAAAAAGGAAAAAATAGAAGCTGTATGCACTAGATATTAGAGGGGACTTGGGGAGGGCTGAAAAGTGCTAGTGGGAGAGATTTTCAGAGCTCTACTGCCAGAGGTGTAGGGTATATTTGGAGAGAAGAAATATTTAAGATGTTAGGCATTAAAAATACATTTCCTCTTTGGCTCTTCTCAAGAAACAAAATGCTGCAAATTACTTGTCATGAATTTTAGCTGCTGACCTAGATTTCTTTGGATGGATGCCTTGCAATAAATGGATTACATAAGGTCCTGATTTACATTAAAATTATTAGGGGTATATATGGAAAACAGACGATGACTTCAAATCCATTATAATTAATATCTGGAGAAAGATTAAAGAGGCGATCACATTCATAAAACAAGAACTGGCTGTGAAGAAACCAGTGAAAGATTAGAAAATTAAAAATTGACTACCAAAAAACGCTAGCTGGAGAACAAGTTTTCTGAGTGATTTTAAAACACAGTGCAGGCTGAGCACGGTGGCTCATGCCTGTCATTGCAGAACTTTGGGAGGCTGAGATGGGTGGATCACCTGAGGTTATGGGGTTCAAGACCAGACTGACCAACATAGTGAAACCCCATCTCTACTAAATATATAAAATTAGCCAGGCATAGTGGCATATGCCTGTAATCCCAGCTACTTGGGAGGCTGAGGCAGGAGAATCACTCAAACCTGGGAGGCGGAGGTTGCAGTGAGCCAAGATCACGCCATCACACTCAGCCTGGGCAATAAGAGCAAAACTCCATCTCAAAAAAGAAAAAAGAAAAAAAAAAACCACACACATAGTGCAAAAGGGGAACAAAAGAGACCAAAATATTCAAAAATGTCCAAGAAAACTTAGAAAACAAAGATCCAGAAGTATCAACATTGATCTAATGCAAGTTCCAGAGGAGCTGAAGAGAGGGGAGAAAATCATTTTTTAAACAAGATGAAAATTCTCCAGAGGTAAAAACAAGACACCAGTTTTCATATTTAAAGAGTCGCTCAAATGCAAGGAAGATCAATTTTTAAAACTATATCTGGACCTATCATGGGGAAATATCAGGACACCAAGAATAAAGAATAAAATTTGTAAAGTTACCAAAGAGAAAAGACATACTGCTTCAAAATAAACAGAATAAGATTATGCTTAGAATTCTCATCAGTACCTCTAAATGTAGTAAGAAATGCACTAATATAGCTGCAACTGTCAAGAGTGAGAACGGAAGAAATACGTATTCAGACATGCAAGGACTTAAAATTTATCTTCTTAAACCCTTTTCAGGAATTTAGAGGATGTGTTCCAGCATGTGACTATGTAAGCCTAGAAAGAGAAATATATAATGTTAAAGAAATAGTAAATATAACTAGGAAAATAATAAGTAATTCAAGGATAGCAGCTGCACAAATCAACCTGGAGAGCAATCAAGTCAGTTGGAACAGGGGAAGGAGGATCCCAGAGAAAAAATTTTGTGAATAAAATCCAACCAACTAAATCCTGAATCAAAATAAACAGCTCAAAAACAGCACTGCAATGGTGAAATGGCTGGTGGTGAACAGTGTAACCATATACATTTAGAACTACCACTAAACAACTCTGTAAATTATGACTGTAGAATAGAATGCCAATTCCAAACACTTTGATGAAGTAAAATAACCAACAACAAAAAAAATGAAAGGTAGGTTTTCTATTTCAGGCAGAAGTAGACTAACTTTTTGCATACCAACTCTCTCACTAAGTACAATCAGAAAAACTAGATAAGATGCTTAAGAGTGCAATGAGGACATGAGAGCGAAGATAGAAAATAGATGAGAAACACACAAAGATGAAACCAACATTCAGTGCTGCTTTTCCCTCGAGACATCTACTGATTTAAAACACACACACACACACACACACACACACACACACGCAGCTGAAAAGCTGAGCAGAAAGCGATGACTCATATATACCGAGGAGCTGTGCAGTGCTTCCAACAGTCTCAAAGGGATAGGGAGGAAATTAGACTTCAGAGTCCACCAAGGAAGAGACCCTCATAAACACTCCATGCTTTCAGCTGGAATATCTGAAGGGTCAAATATTTGGAAAACTGGTGAATCAGAAGTGAAGAAGCCCTCAAAAAGACGTATTCCAGATTCAAATCGGCTCAATCCCTGAGTAGATTAAGGAGAACTGGCCCACTTTCAACTGACAGCCAGAAGCTAAATTAAAACTATTCTACAAGAAAATAACACTGTAGGCAGGGCGTGGTAGCTCACACCTGTAATCCCAGCACTTTGGGAGGCCAAGACAGGCAGATCACCTGAGGTCAGGAGTTCGAGACCAGCCTGGCCAACATGGTGAAACCCCATGTCTACTAAAAATACCAAAAAAAAACCCAAAAAATTAGCCAGGCAAGGTGGCATGTGCCTGTAGTCCCAGCTACTCCTGAGGCTGAGGTAGGAGATAATCTGATAATTGCTTGAACATGGGAGGCAGAGGTTGCAGTGAGCAGAGATTGCACCACTGAACTCCAACCTGGGTGACAGAGCAACACTCTGTCTCAAAAAGAAAAAAATACAGGGAATCAAATTTATGTCTATAA
>NW_016829846.1:70834-72486 GCF_001698545.2 Rhinopithecus bieti | reverse complement strand
TTTTTTTTTTTTTTCCTTTTTGTGGAGAACGGGGTCTCGCTGTATTACCCAGGCAGGTCTCGAACTCCTGGGCTCAAGCTATCCTCCCGCCTCTGCCTCTCTGAGAGCTGGGATTACAGGCGTGAGCCACTGCGCCCGGCCAACTGCAACTCTTAACACTGCTGGTGGGATTGTAAAATGGTACAACTATGTAGGAAAGTTTGGCTATGTCTAAAATGTTAAATATATACCTACCACACAAACCAGTCATTCCACCTACTCTCAAAGAACTGAAAACATATGTCCACACAAATATATAAATGTTCATGGCAGTTTTATGTGTAATAGCCCAAAACTGTGAACAATCCAAATGGCTATCAAGAGGTGAATGGGAAGATTATACTGTATCTATACAATGGAATAATACTCAGCAATTAAAAGGAATAAACTATTGATATATGCAGCAATAGAGATGAATCTCAAAATAATGGTTCTGAGTGCAAGAAACAAGACTGAGAAGGGAAGAAAAGGAGTAGCAGAGTTAAGAGATTATATGTACCCCATAATGAAATTACTGAACTAGAAAGTAGGTCAAAAGAAACTATCCAGAATGAAGCATGGAGAGACCTAAAACATGGAAAATATGTTTTTGTTTGTTTGTTTGTTTTCTTTTGGGACAGAGTCTCGCTCTGTCGCCCAGGCTGGAGTGCAGTGGCATGATCTTGGCTCACTGCAAGCTCCGCCTCCCGGGTTCACGCCATTCTCCTGCCTCAGCCTCCCATGTAGCTGGGACTACAGGCGCCCGCCACCTCGCCTGGCTAATTTTTTGTATTTTTAGTAGAGACGGGATTTCACCATGTTAGCCAGGATGGTCTCAATCTCCTGACCTCGTGATCTGCCCGCCTCGGCCTCCCAAAGTGCTTGGATTACAGGCATGAGCCACCACACCAGACCAGAAAATATGTTTTTAAAAGTGCGGAAGACATACAGGATACAATGTGAAGGCCTAACAAATATTTGTCCTTTTTTTTTCTTTTTTTGAGACAGGGTCTCACTCTGACACCCACGCTGGGGTGCAGTGGTGCAATCACGGCTTACTGCAGACTTGATTTCCCGGGCTCAAGTGATCTTTCCACCCTCATACACTGCTGATGGGAATGTAAAATCATGCAACTGTTTTTGGAAAACAGTCTGGCAATTGCTAAAAGTGTTAAAAGTCAAGGTACCATATGAGTCAGCAACTTCACCTCTAGGTTCATGGCCAAGAGAAGTGAAAACATGTATACACAAAAACTTGTACACAAATACTTAGAGCAGCACTGTTCATAATAGCCAAAAGGTGGGACAACTCAAATGCCCATCAACTGATGGAAGAATGGATAAACAAAATGTGGTATATCCATACAGTGGAATATTATTTAGCCATTAAAAGGAACAAAGCACTGAGACATGCTACAACATGGATGACACTTGAAAATATTGTGCTAAGTGAAAAAAGCCAGTCAAAAACAGCTTATATTGTATGATTCCATTTATATGAAGTGACCAGCATAGCAAACCTATAGAGACTAAAGGTAAACTAGTGGATGCCAGAGGCTGGGAGGAAGTGGGGAGTGGGAAGTGACTGCTTATGGGTATGAAATTTCTTTTTTTTTTTTTAATTTTTTATTTTG
>NW_016829846.1:53204-68128 GCF_001698545.2 Rhinopithecus bieti | reverse complement strand
GCTGCTTTTTTTCTTTTTTTTTTTTTTTTCTTTTTTTCTTTCAGCAATCCCACCACTGGGGACATACCTTGCTTCTCTCTTCAAGAGACATCCGTTTCAAACATTTAAATTTTTTGGTACAATAATGATCACACGCTGGGGCACGGGATTAAAGGGATTCTTTCTTCTTGGTGCCATTTTATGATGACAAGACAAATCCAAGAGACATTATATGTGAAAAATAGAAATTCCCAAAGAAGCAAAATGCCAGTAGAAGTAATAATTACACACAAGATGTAAGAAAACTTCTTCAGCTGAAGAGAGACTTAACAGAAAGAAAGAAATCAGCAAATAACAAATCCCAGATGTGATTAGAAGTACACACAAACACACGCACATGCACACACCCCTAGATCCTAGTGACCTTTCTGAGTTCTAAAGACAAAGGAAAATTCATATGAACTTCAGGAAACAAAAGAGGAGGCATCGGAGTTCTCATAACACTGAAGTTGGAAAACAATGAAACATCTATAAACTGAAAGAAAAGAGACTGTGAACAAAAGTTTATACCTACTAAGATCATTTGTCAAGGCAAAAATAGATGTTTTGGGGTAGTCAAGGTTTTAGAATATACAACCACATACCAAATATGAAGTAACAAACGAAGTGTACATCAACCAAACGAAAATTGATTCAGCACAGAGATGTCAAATGGGGAAAGATGAAATGGACAAGAAACAGCTGTAGCCAAAAATTCCGCAGTGTACACTTATGTCTAATTATAACATGAGAATTTTTAATATAAGAAGAAAGGATTGAAATAGAAAACATATCAAAGTAGAATTCAAGACCAAATACATTAAAGAGGACAAAAATATCCTGTAAAACATACAGTCATAAATAAGATCTGTCAAACATCTATGAAACAAAAATCAATAGAAACCAAATACATAAAGCAAAACTTTAAGTACAAGGAAATTCCATAAAACTCCCTTATAGTGGGATATTTTGATATTTTTTCAAAAATTAAAAATCAAATAGTCACCAGGCACGGTGACCCATGCCTGTAATCCCAGAACTTTGGGAGGTTTAGGTGGGAGGCTCGCTTGAGCCCAGGAGTTTGAGACCAGCCTGGGCAACACAGCGAGAACCTGTCTCAAAAAAATAAAAATAAAAAAACTCAAGTAGTCAAAAAATAGCAAGGATATGGGATATAAAGGATCTGAATAAACAAGCTCAGTTTTATCTATAAGCTTATACCTATAAATGTAAAGATACATGTTACACTATATCTGTGTTGTAGTTTCCAAAAAATTATGTCTTGCCTAAAAGGAAAACTTCAAAAATTCAAAAAAAAAAAAAAAATGTAGAGGTTATACAGGCCATACTTTGAACTCAAACCAACAAAACTAGAGATCAAGGCTACAGGGATTAATAAGAATGTTTACTACTTGAAAGTTAAACTCTACTGTAAATAGGAAATCAAAACAGATGTAAAACTATCTAGAATACAAAAAAGGACAACTCATATACAGTGGCCTATAGCTAAAGTTGTATACCAAAGGAAATACACAAGTTTCAAGGATTTCCTTTAAAAATAAATGAAAATTAATGAAATATGAGACATCAGACATTTTGATTAGACAGTAAAATATACCAGAAGAAAATAGGAAAAGAAAATAAGCCAGGCACGGTGGCTAACACCTGTAATCCTAACACTTTGGGAGGGGGATGCAGGTGGATCGCTTGAGTTCAGGAGTTTGAGACCAGCCTGGGCAACATGATAAGACCCTGTCTCTACCAAAAAAATACAAAAGTTAGCTGGGCATGCTGGTGCGTGCCTGTGGTCCCAGCTACTCAGGAGGCTAAGGTGGGAGAATCACTTGAGCCCAGGAGCTCAAGGCTGCAGTGAGCTGTGATCACACCACTGCACTCTAGCCTTGGCAACAGAGTGAGACATTGTCTAAAAAAAAAAAAAATTGTAACAATGAAAGATAAAATTAAGTAGAAAACCAAAAAATATAAAGAATAAAAGAGCAGTTTCTTTGACACTACCTATGAAATAGCAAAACCTCTGAAAGCCACTTAAAGAAATATGAGTCAGGCACAGTGGCTCACACCTGTAATCCCAGCACTTTAGGAGGCTGAGGCAGGTGGATCACCTGAGGTCAGGAGTTCGAGACCAGCCCGGCCAACATGGTGAAACATCATCTCTACTAAAAACACAAAAATTAGCCAGGCATGTTGGCATGTGCCTGTAATCCCAGCTACTCTGGAGGCTGAGGCAGGAGAATCGCTTGAAGCTGGGAGGCAGAGGTTGCAGTGAGCTGAGATCACACCACTGCACTCCAGCCTGGGCAACAAAGCAAGACTCCATCTCAAAAAAAAAAAAAAAAAAAGAGAGAAAAGAAATATGACAGCAAACAAAACATATAACATTTAAGATGAGAAAGGAGATGCAACCAGAAATGCAAGAGAATAAAATGAGACTGTTAAATAATAAGAAAATATTGTATATCTATGGCAATAAACTGCAAATCTAGAAGAGTGGTTCAAATCTTGGCTACACATTGTAATCACCTGAGGAACTTGAAAAATTACTGTCTGAGACCCATTCCCACCTGGCTCTGGGAAGTTCAAAGGCTGCCCCGTTTGATTTTATGACCGAAATTGAGAACCACTGAATTCTTAGAGGGCTTGGACTGCGTGGTCCATGGACCACAGCATCAGTATCACCAGGGAGCTTGCAGGAAGTGCACAACCACAAGCCCCACTCTAGACTCACTGAATCAGAATGAGCATTTTCACAATATCCCCCAGATGATGCATATGCACATTAATACATGAGAAGTATTGATCTAGAGAAAATGGATGATTTTCAAAATACCAGATCTTAAGAAGAAAAGCTGATGGGCTAATTAATGTAGAAGAGATCAGAAAAGTCAAGGCCTCCCATTTTATTTTATTGATTGATTGAGTAGAAGTTTTGCTCTTGTTGCCCAGGCTGGAGTGCAATGGCATGATCTTGGCTCACTGCAATGCGGCCCAGGTTCCCAGGTTCAAACAATTCTCCTGCCTCAGCCTCTCAGAAAGTAGCCGGGACCACAGGCGCACCACCACGCCCAGCTAATTTTTGTATTTTTAGTAGAGGCAGCATTTCACCATGTTGGCCAGGCTAGTCTCCAACTCCTGACCTCAAGTGATCCACCCTCCAAGTGCTGGGATTACAGGTGTGCGCCGCGGCCGCCTGGCCCCAAGACCTACCGTTTATAAAGAGGCATCAGACCCAAATGCTTTCACAACTGAGTTCTATCTGATCTTCAGGGATTAGATAATGCTTCTAGTTTTTAAACTATTGGAGATTGTAGAAAAGTTTCCAAGTTTATTTTTTAGAGCTAGAGTTAAATTAATATGCAAACTAATTAGTATTAGTCTTGGCCGGGGGTGGTGGCTCACGCCTGTAATCCCAGCACTTTGGGAGGCCGAAGTGGGCGGATACCTGAGGTCAAGAGTTCAAGACCACCCTGGCCAATATGGTGAAACCCCGTCTCTACTAAAAATACAAAAATCAGCTGGGCGTGGTGGAGCATGCCTGTAATCCCAGCTACTCGGGAGGCTGAGGCAGGAGAATCGTCTGAGTCCAGGAGGTGGAGGTTGCAGTGAGCCGAGATCTCACCACTGCACTCAAGCCTGGGCAACAGAGTGAGACTCCGTCTCAAAAAAAACAAACAAAAAAATGCATGTGTTCTGAATTAAAAATCCCAGTGAGGCTTTTAAGGGAAACTGGGTAAAATGATTTTCATGTTCCTATGGAATAAGGGTCAAGAAAACTACGAAAAAGAACTAAAGAGGGACTTGCCTTCTGGTTCCCCAGGGTACTGTGAGAAAAACAATATGGCATTGGCACAAGAATGACAAACAGACCAGTAAAACAAAATAGACTTCAGAAATAAATCCAAGGATATATATGATGACCACATAAAGTGTCATTTCAGCTCATGAGGGTAAAGGGTGACTTACTTAACAAACAGTACTGGAATAGGTGGCTCTCTATCCAAGAGAAAACAGAAATTAGATGCCCTACCAAACAATATATTTTTAAAAAATTTTTTTGAGATGGGGTCTCACTCTGTCACCTAGGCTGGAGTGCAGTGGCACGATCGTAGTTCACCATAGCCTTGAATTCCTGGGCTCAAGCTATCTTCCCACTTCAGTCTCCAGAGTAGCTGGGACAACAGGTGCATGCCACCTTGCCCAGGTATTTTTTTTTTTCAAAATAATTTTAAAATCACCGTTGGATCTGCTAAACTAAATTTTAATTACATAAAAATCCAATCAAAACAATAAAATATAGGAAGAAAATCTAGGCATATATTTGTAGAACCTTGCAGTAGAAAATACCTTTTAAGCAGAACAAGAAACACCAGGAATCACAAAGGAAAAAAAAAAAAAAACATTTGATTACACAAATATTAAAGATCTTTATATATGAAAAGATTGCATAAGCAATAACAAGATAAATCAAAAAAATAAATAAATCATGGACTACAAAAATGTGCAGCAAATGTATTAGAAAGTTAGTAGGCTTAATGTACAAAGAACTCCAAACAGAAAATGGGGCACAGGATTTGAACAGTTAATTTATGAGAGCGACAACTTAAAGTGCTATTATATATATTATATATAAAAGTATTAAACTCCACTAGGAGTCACGTCAAAGCAAATTGAAACAGTGGTGGCATAGTCTTTATTTTTTTAACCTGTGAGATTAGCTGTAACACTCACTGTTTGAAAGGCTGAGGGGAACAAACTCTCCCATATACTGGTGTAGACACATGAATTACATTTGATGTTTGAAAAGAAAATCCCTGAACCCAGAATAGAATTGATATTGTGGTTACAAGACAGATCAAAGATTTATGTGTATGGACTAAGATTAGAAGAGAACAAAGACAAGCAATCCCTTTAATAAAGGTGGTGGCCTTGTGGATTATGATTTTCCCAATTTTGTTACAAAAGCATGCAATAAAATAACTTGCAAGATTTCCATCTTTGTATAGTAAGTACATTTGCCCTTTAAAAATTAATTTTCTGAAGAACAACCAAAGCATACTGCCTTGAGAGAGAAAGGAACTTTAGGAAGTCTGCTACAACCACCACTTCAAGGGGAACAGTAAAATCAATAAAAGTGGACATAAACATGCAAGGCTACTGGGGAAAACCTCACATGTGGCTAGTGTGCCAGTGCCAGAGGGCAATCCAGAATTGGACTAACCTTTATTAGGATGACATAAGGGAACTCTTCTCCCCCTTTTCCTGTGTCCTAGCCTGGGAGGGCTGGAGTAGATGCTCCCTTTCTCTGATGAGAGAACTAGTCTCTTGATAGCTCACAAAGGAGTGGAAGGTAGGCCCCACACCTTCAAATGACTGGCTACATCAGTCAAAGCCTACATTGGAGGGAAATAGATTGGAAACAAGCTCATCTCAGCCTCCAGGTCTCCCAGTCCAGCCTTACTAGAATAAATCACACACCTAATTGGTGGTTTCTGGTCTATTTTCAATGTGGTTGGAACTCAGGAGGGGAGGACAGGTGACTAGAACCTTCAAAACCCCAACAGATGGCTTTGCAATACCTCTCTTACTTCAAATAATCTCAGACAAAAGGAAATGGGTTCTGCATTTAAAAGCAGAAACTGGCCTCTTAGAAAGCAAAATAATATAGGTCTAGTTAACTATTCTATAATTTTAGTCGATGTGTTTAGATACTTCTGTGGTAGTTCACATAGCCAAACGACATCGAGAAGTCCTGAGCAAGTTTTCAGTAGCCAAGTCTCCTAGTGGCTTTACAGTCTCAACAGGTCACTGTAATGCCAGATCCTTTGTGTCCACCAATACCAGCAATACAAGTAACATGGGAGACCAACTGAATAGGAAAAACCAAGTAAAGTAAAGTAATTCTTGATTTTGACCTCAAACGTGATGGACTGAGTATTTCCATCAGAGGTCAGAACATGATTTTGAAATCTAAGTTGGTACAGATGCTACGCCTATATGCACCAGTGATATGTTCCTTGGTGCTATTATTAGTGTTGAACTACTGAAGGGAGTCGAATCACCTCCAGCAAGTTGGGAATTCATTAACTGTGTGATTTAAATCTCCTCATTTCGAGTGTATACCTTGTCTATAGCCAACACTCCACTAGGGTAACTTAAAACAAAATAGTAATTTATTTACAATAGCAAAGATGTCAAAATAACAGGAACAATATATAACAAATCCAAGATTTTTATGAAAAAGGCAAACAATATATACACGAAACCAAAGATGAAACAAAATCCATAGGGTAAACTTAATTTGACCTTAACTAAACAGTTACAGAATGTGGCAAAATGGTTTATTATGATTTACTTAAGTAACCCTGGGCCAGTTAAACACACACACACACCCACACACACACAATCTTTTTCAGCCCTTCTCTTTTAAATGCTGAATCTTCCTCTGAACTCAATTTACCTTTGAGGAATGTAACTATGGGAGGCCACACAAGATTTAGGAAGTGCAGGCTATTTACATGTGCGCTAAAGGTATACTTGTTGACTTGGCAGGCTTACACTTTTAAAACAGCAAACGGAAAGTATCAACTGTCTGGGTCGTATTTTTCTCTGTTCATTTCTGATTTTTTGTGATTTTCTTATCTACCACACAAAATGTTGAACCAGTCATCTTTTAGGTTCCTCAAGTGCTCTAAAAGTGTTTCCCAAGTTTGAACAGGCATCAGAATCACTTGGAGAACATGTTAAAACAAAGATCGCTGGGTCCCACGCCAGTTTCCCAATTCAGTAGGACTAGGGTGGGGCTGAGAATTTGTATCTTTAACAAAGTCCCAGGAGATTAAGACGCTGCCATGCTGCCCGGCCACACTTTGAAAACCACTGCTCTGAAAGACTGTCCCGTTAAGATACTGATTGGCCATGTTTTTCCTTACATGAATGCTAGAATTTGTGGGAAATGAAATTGTTAATACTGGGATTCCCACAGAATACAGCAGCACGTTATCTGACTTGTTGGATCACAGACAGGTTAGGTGTCATTTTTTAGGTGTTCCGTTACAAAAGTTTTTCAGCATGCTATGGTTTTGTCTGATTTATGGCTCTGGACAGTGACATTCACCACGTTCCCTTCGTCATTTACTTAAAATTTTGATTTATTGTTTCAACTATTAGGCAAACATTTGTTTGTTCATACAGTTGGAAGAACTGCAGAATCTTGTCTATAAAATCAAAGATGGCACAACTCTCTCTCTTTTGACTCCTGACATTTACTTAACTGCCGATTTTTAACTGTGGCAATGACCATTCTCTAGTATGTTAGCGTCTACTAGAGTCCTCTAAATTGGGCACCAAGTGGTAACTCGAGGGCACGATTTCTGCTGTGGAGGTGGTAACAGTACCCACTGATTAAATATGCTGTAAATTAATACTGAAATGAACTTTAAGTGCTCTCAAAAACCACTTCATGCATGGGTAATTTATCTCAGGGGATCTGGAGATGCTAATAAAACAAATCCTTTATGAAGATAAAAGAAAAACTGAATTCCAAGGACATGCTCATCAAAGGACTCACCAATCACCTCTTAACTTCTCTGAAATATTACTTGCAAATTCACAGAACTGAAATGTTACCAGTATTTGCATCCAAGTCACAAAATTCAAAGCAATCAAGCACTTTGCATTCCACTGCTGTGAAAAAGGAATTAAGAAATGGGGGGATGAAAATAATCCACTGCTTTTGATGTTTATTAGGTTTACAAAAACTGTACATTTTTTTTTTTTCCTTAAGAAAAAGCATTAACTTAGTACTGGTATCAAATAGACTAAACATTCAATAACAGGAAAATATTCTGATTTTTATTTTTGCACGTTATTCTCAAGTACACAATTACAATAATGTCACACATCCCTATATGATTTTCTTTTTATGTATTTTACTTTCTTTACAAAGTGTACAGAGGGAGGGACATACAATATTTAATAGGATATTTCTACAGAACAATAACTTATATTATGTCCTTGTAAAAATCTGTACCTCTTTAAAACATTTAACTGAAACATCCATTTTTTTTAGCTTTGCTAATCAAAATTGTTTTAAGAATTAAAACTAGGTTGTAACTAATGTCAGTACATAACAGTGACTACACTTTCATTTTCTCTTTATACAGACAAATGTTTTATCATATTCACTTGACCAAACCCTTAAATACCTTTTAAAGGTTTTAATATTGTGCTTTAAAAAGAAAAGAACTGTGTATGATTCCAGAGTATGTAAGAGAAATATAAAATGTGTGAAGTGTTGTGTTCTTTATCTTTCAGTTTATTTAAAAAAAATGACCCAATCATTTATATTTTCTGTATTAATTTTATAGGATTTAAAATTAATACATTTCCACTTTCATTTAAGTGTTTTTACATTATTTTTGGGAAAATAAAAAGGGAGATTTTAAAGGTTCTCACAAAAAAACAGACAGAGCTTTCAAGAATCGCAGGGCAATGAATCACGGATCACAAAATTGTAAGTTACTTTAAAAAAAAACACACACACATTATAGGGGCCAAGAAGGTACAGGAATTTCCTATAAGATAGGCTAGGAAAACCCATGCCTTGACTTTGACTGGCATTTGGGCTAGAGTTCACACCTGCCTAAAGCACTTGATTTAAAACTAGACTAAATCAGTCTAGCACTTCAGGTTTGCCAAACACCAAATATTTTATTTCTAACCCTAAAATATAACTCTTGAATACAAACATCAATGGCAAAGAGAAAGATGAAAGGTAAAAACCTAAGCACACAGGGGACGGAGCACCATAATGAGGTGGCAAGGCAGCTATCGGGTAGGAAGACGATTTCTAAATATCCTACAATGTGCTAGATGCATATGGACCAATAGCCAACTGAAGGGACCCCAAAAACTGTTTTCTGTTCTCCAAGATTCGTCTTAACACAACCAAGTTCTAATTAACCGAGTTTGTTTTATGACTGTATGACACTGATTCAGACCTATGTGGTGTCTAAGTGTGGTGGCTCACGCCTCTAATCCCAGCACTTTGGAAGGCTGAGGCAGGTGGATCACGAGGTCAGGGTCCAAGACCAGCCTGGCCAAGATGGTGAAACCCCATCTTTACTAAAAATACAAAATACAAAAAATTAACCAGGCGTGGTGGCGGGCGCCTGTAACCCCAGCTACTCGAGAGGCTGAGGCAGATAATTGCTTGACCCCAGGAAGCAGAGGTTGCAGTGAGCCAAGATCGTGCCACTGCAGTCCAGCCTGGGCAACAGAGCGAGACTCCGTCTTAAAAAAAAAAACCAAAAAAACCTTTGGAAGACTTAGTGATGTTCCAAGTAAGGCCTCAGACTTTCCTTATCTACTTAAAACACATCTTTACCTTTTAATCAAAGCCCACTTGAGTGTTAAGTTTTTTAAGTTTGCTAACTGTAACTGTCTGAGAAATAACAGATCAGCCTGAACTTGCAGAGTGTGAAGTCATAATTAGCACCTGTTCTCTGGTCCACAGAGCCATCGCTTCTTTTCCATCCCCTCACTAGGTAAGACAGAGTTCCCTCTCGGGCTTCTCAAAGAGAACTGTGGGAGTCATGTCTGGATACTCATTTGCTTTTCAGAAAAATATAAAGACATGGAGCTGAAACTGTATGAAACCATTCTACCTAGAAACATCTTAACCTCTATTTTCAATTACCAAAGATATTTAAAAGAAAATATCTTTACTCTTTAAAAATACTAGTGTCCTTATTTGCCTTCTAATTCTTCACCTGAGTAATCTCTCTGAAGAGCATGACTTACAAAATGCTCTCATGCATCCCTGGATCTTTCATGTTACTGTAAATTTAATACTTTTCATTATAGATTTTAAACAACTACTGTAACTTGGGGTTGTGTGTATAAATATATAAAATAAGCAATACACACAGGTACATGATATATATGTGTATATATATAATTCGGGGTACATTTACATACATAAAGTTGCAAAAGATCCTATAAGCCATGAGTTACCTCTAGGAGATTCCAAAATGCAGTCCTCAGTAAATGTCATTTGTAGCACAAACCATTCCAAGACGAAGCCGCACAGACAGAATAATCAAAATACAACATGATCAAGCATAATTTTTCAATAAGGTTTTCTAAAAGTTTGCTATGCTGACAAAAGATGTAAATAATCCAAAGAAAACCAAAAGTAATATATTTGAAAAGTAAACACGAACCCAGCCACTGCTCTTAAGCAAAGCCAGGCACGCAAAAGCTCAAACGGAAACTTTCACTGTCAAGTGGTCTGAAAATATTAAGTAAATGACTTCCATGTTATGATAATTAGACCTGACTGTAAAATCTCCCATTTATATTAGTAGATGTCTCTGACAATTTTATTGTGAGAAATGTATGGGGAAGGAAAATGAGTCAACATGATTACTTTCAGAGTTACCAATATAAAGTTACCTTAAGTTAATGGTCTTAGAAGAGTACCATCAAGGTAAGCAAGGTAAATATTTAAATAAATATAAAATTCTAAGATATAAAAATTCGGTATAGAATCAGGGATTACTTTATTAAAAGTAACTAGCATGTTGCCAGTTTTCCCCATTTATTAAACAAACTGAATAGAATTCAGAACACACTACTGAACAAAATGTATATTAAAAAAAGTCAACTAGAAGCAATAATTGTATTTGTACACAGCATAAATCAATATACAGTATTGTATGTGAACGAGACTGATTGGCTTTAAAATGAATTTTCTGCTTCAAGGCCAATATCTCTACAAACGTCTGTAGAAGTATTGTTAGGGCAGGCCAACTTCTTTATGATGTCTCATTATGTGCTGGTTCTTTTCTGAAGGTCTTCGGAAGCCTTTCTTGCAGTACTCACACCGATGAGGATAGTCTTTCGTGTGAATGGAAATAACGTGCCGTTTAAAGCCTGAGGCATCCGTAGTGCTATACTCACAGTACTCACACTGATATACTTTCCTGCCACTGTGTGTCTTCATATGCTTTTTAAGCTCATTCTGTTGCCTAAATCCCTTTCTACATCTCTTGCACCTAAATGGAAGATCCTTTGTGTGAACTGAGAGAATATGGCGACTTAGAACAAACGGATCTGCAATCTTAAAGTCACAATGTCTACACTGGTGCATTTTTTTGCCCTTGTGGGCAGCCACGTGTTTCTTGAGTTCTGAAGGCCTATGAAAGCCTTTATCACACATGTCACACTTATGGGGGTAGTCTTTCGTGTGAACTGAAATTATGTGTCGTTTCAAATCACTTGAGTTCGAACTCTTGTGGTCGCAATGCAAACACTGGTGTGTTTTGCTTTCTTGGTGGATAAGAGCATGTTGCTGCACCTCTTTGGTATCCGAGAAAGTCAGAAGACAAATGTCACACTTGAATGGCATCTCTTTACTATGCTTAGTTTTGACATGTGTTTTCAAGTTAGAAGAGTCTGCAGACCTATATTCGCAGTACTGGCATTGGTACGGCTTCTCCCCAGTATGGATTCTCATGTGCTTTTTGAGCTCTGAGGGGTGACGAAAACCCTTACCACACTCCACACAAATATGAGGAAAGTTCTTGCTGTGGACCGCCAAGAGGTGGCGATTCAGTAACCCTTGTTCAGCTGTCTCGTATTCACAGAATTTACACTTGTGCATTTTGTTGGCTCCTTTTTCCTTATGCACCATTTTGTGAGTAAACAAAGCCCCTGCATGAGAGAAATGCTTCCCACACTCATCGCATTCTATGGCCTTCTCTGCCTTGCTGGTCAGCTTGTGGCTCTCCAGGTGGTTGTGTAAACTTATCTTCTTGTTGGTAGTGTAATCACAGTCAGTACAGCGGTATTTCTTCTTGGCAAGGTGTTCGGGATGGTTTTTCATGTGCCTTTTCAAAAAACCTCTCGACTTAAACTTCTTCCCACAAATCATGCAAGGATAGACAGTCAAAGGATGTCCATCAGGGCCAATAATTATTGCTAAGAAAGGAAAAGAAAGGAGTATGAGTGCTCAAACCAAGTTCTGTTCCAGTTTCTTTGCGAATGTAAAGTGTGGGTTCTGACCACTGTTGGCCAAGGACTCCTAAATTGGACTATTTGCTACTTAACATTCCTTTTACTGTTTTTCAACACAAGAGATACAGCAACCTAGTCATAGAGAAAATGGTCTGGAAACTTCACTCATGAGGACTGTACCACCTTCACTCCCTCTAGTTTAATAAAATTAATGAATATGTAACTTTTATCAATTAGTGATTAAACCTACAGCAATTCAGAAATTGGTGGAAAATTGGCTGGGCATGGTGGCTCATGCCTGTAATCCCAGCACTTTGGGAGGTCGAGGCAGGCAGATCCCCTGAACTCAGGAGTTCGAGACCAGCCTGACCAACATAACATGCTGAAAACCCGTCTCTATTAAAAATATGAAAATGAGTGGGGCATGGTGGCACACATCTGTAATTCCAGCCACTTGGAAGGCTGAGGCAGGAGAATCACTTGTACCCAGGAGGCAGAGGTTGCAGTGTGAGTTGAGATCACGCCACTGCACTCCAGCCTGGGCGAGAGAGCAAGATTCTGCCTCAAAAAAAATAAACTGGTGGAATATTATTCATAAAATAAACTTTGATGACAAAAATTTCCACTGTTTATTCCAAAAAACATAACTTACATTAACTTACAGCAAAATTTAAACCCATAAAATTTTTAATACGCAAATCATCATACAAGAATAGGAATGTCATATGAACTAAAGTACTTATCCTGCTGCTCTGTAAATTATGCCTGCTTTATGCTGACATAGATTCTCTATATTTATTTACAAAGTTAATGCTTATAACATATTTGAGGGATTTCATTCCATGTACACATAAAAATCATCCAAGTTTTGAATTTTTCTCATCCATGTTTCTCAGTCATGTACTGTTTCTTTTTATCTAAGGTAAATCATTCATGAATATCACTGAATTCTGAAAATTATATTTTCAAGTTCAATAGACAAAGCTACATATGGTCTAGCAGCTAAAATGCCATTGTGACACCCCTGTGGATACATACTAGAGCTTCCTCTGAGAGCACGCTGCGCCATGGAACTCGTGCGCCCTCACCTGTTTGGTACTGCCTGGAATCAGGTCTTCTCCTTTTCTTTGGTTTTTGTTTAGCCAGTCTGCCGAGGCCAGCAGACTCATCTATGTGCAAGAGGGCACTTGCAGTGCCATTCCGGTTTTCAATTCCATCAGAATTATTACCTAACAATGTGTATTAAAAAACAAAATTATACAGTATTATAAATTTTAAAGAATTAGGAATTCTTTATTAACTACAACAACGAAAAGTAAGCCATGATACTCATGAATGACAGAAATTCCCCATTCTAGGTCATGGGTTTTATGAGCACATTTATTATCGTGAGACCATAGGAAACGCCTAGCTTCCAAAGCTAAAAAACGCATGTCAGCATTTTTGCCCCATGGACTTCCTTTGTCTCCCAAAATGAAAAAGTCATGGGCCAAATATAATCAAGATGAAAACTTTCAGCTTGAAAGCCTGTATACTTCTTGCAGTACTTCCTTCTACATAATATACACATGAAGGAAATTCCTGTTAAAAATAAAGACAAAATGTAGACTTTATACTCTAATTCAATTCAAATAATCCTTACAGGACACTGGTATTTCAGACTTCTGAAACCTAAGACTACAGAAACCATTTTTCAATCATGGATTCATGTTCAAGAACCAACTTCTTCAATGCTAAGAGGTGCTGGGCAACTTACCATAAGCTGCTGCCCATGCGATCGGCATGAAAGTTTTGATTTCATTGTCGTCCATTTGCTGCTCATGCACAGCGGCGGCTGCCGCTGCTGCAGCAGCGTCCTCCTCTCCTACAATCACTTCCATGTAAACTTCGTCAGCAATTTCAGCAACATCTAAGTAGAAAGTTACAAAAACTTCTGTGACCAGGTTTACAGAGATTACAGGAAACATGTTTTTATTTGAATTCAGTTAATAGACAAAATGGAAAGAAGGTCCAAATATTACATACCTAGAACATAGCTTTCACGTAGTAAGCACTCAATAAATACTTGTTGAATGAATCATTCGCTTCTTGGCTTTCACCATAACTTGGTTTTAAAGCAACATTATAAGCATACATAAAAGAGTCACTGATGTTTCCCTTGGAATGTAGTAGCATAATCATCTCTAAAATAATGCTACTTATTTCAAACGCTGGTCACTCAAAAGCTCCAGAAACATAAAATTTTCTCCCACAAAAAGGCCACCTACTTACTTAAATCTTCATCTTCTGGCTGAGAGTCATTGACAGTCATATAAACCATCTTTTCCCTGGGAACACGAATACTGCTGTTCTGATCAAGCAGTTCAACTCCATGATCATTCTCAGGCTCACTCTCCACAATGTCTACAGTTCCACCTATCCGAGAAGAAGACAGTTTCAATAATGTATTTGAAAACTTCATTTCCATCTATTTCTTTTACATACTTTTCTTAATACTTTTACAAACTTTGCTATTACGACATTGGAATTCTTATACAAAAGTTACTTCAGAAGAGATTCCAAATGTTCTCAATCTAAATAACTCAAAAGTAATCAGGCTGAAACATTTGGATGAGGGTGTACAATGTCTAAACACTTCTTACCTAAGTCATCTTCTCCAGGGTCAGCTTTAAAAATGTACACCTTGATGACTTCAGGGCAAGTGCCATCCACTTTACAAGGATCAATTTCCGACTCTGTGTCCATGGTCATTCCGGAAGAACCGTCGTGTTCTATTTTGCCAGCATCATCCACTAAAAAGGAAGGAAATAAATCACAAATAATAATAGATATTTAAATAAAATGTTACTATTTGCAAAAAAAAAAAAAAA
>NW_016829846.1:31950-52389 GCF_001698545.2 Rhinopithecus bieti | reverse complement strand
CTACTATTGGAAATCATATGTATCTTTTTTTTTCTCTTTTTATCCCCCGTGTCTCTCTTTCATTTGTTCATTTTTTTAACACATACAGGCTATTATACCTTCTTTAAAGACAGCAATGGGTGTATGAGAATATGTTTAAATTCACGTATTGCTGCATTTGCCACCAAGGACCTAAACTCACTATTGTCATAAACTAAAGTTGTGTGTATACGTTATGTGTATTTACATTTAAGCAGATTGAAGTTGAATTTCTGTTGACCATCTCATTGCGGTGTACCTTTCTGGAAATCATGTTTTGGTTATTTTCAAATGTATTATTCTATTGGAGATAGATCATATCAAATGATACTCAAGAATATATATATATGTGTGTGTGTGCATATATATACATATGTGTGTATATATACATACACACACACACACAAAATTAGCTGGGCATGGTGGCACGCGCCTGTAGTCCCAGCTACTCAGGAGGCTGAGGTGGGAGGATCACATAAGCCTGGGAGGTCAAGGTTACAGTGAGCCAAGATAATGCCACTGCACTCCAGCCTGGGTTACAGAGTGAGACCCTGTCTCAAAACAACAACAACAAAAAAAAACTTAGAAGAATGTCCTAGAAGTAAAATCAAGAAATAGTCTTCATATAAATATTTTATAAGCAGTACTTCATGGTCACTATTCTTGAGTATCATTCGATATGATCTATCTCCAATAGAACAACACATTTGAAAATAATCAAAACATGATTGCCAGAAAGGTACACCGCAATGAGATGGTCAACGGAAATTCAGCTTCAATGTGCTTAAATGTAAATACGCATAACGTACACACACAACTTTAGTTTATGACAATAGTGAGTCTAGGTCCTTGGTGGCAAATGCAGCAATACGTGAATTTAAACATATTCTCATACACCCATTGCTCTCATTAATGAAGGTATAATAGCCTGTATGTGTTAAAAAAATGAACAAATGAAAGAGAGACACGGGGATAAAAGAGAAAAAAAAAGATACATATGATTTCCAATAGTAGAGACTCAGGGGATATATAACAATCACACTCTTCACTTTATATTTTATTTTTAATTTATTTATTTATCTTATTTTGAGAACAGAGGCTCTCCTGTCATCCAGGTGCTGGAGTGCAGTGGCACAATCTTGTTCATTCTGCCCTCCTGGGTTCAACGGCGATTCTCCTCGCCCTCAGACCCGCTCTGCCAAGAAGCTGGGATCTACAGACGCCGGCCACCCACACCGCCCCAGCAACTTCTTTGCTATTTTTTAGTAGAGATGCGGGTTTCACCAATGTTGGTCCGCGCTGGTCTCAAATTCTGACCTCAAGTGATTCCACCCACCTCCGGCCTCCCAAAGTGCTGGGATTATAGGCGTGAGCCACCATGCCCAGTCAAACATCACATTTTTTAAAACTTTACCAAGTAGCCAAGAAAGTAAGTGTCCTGTTATTCACAGGACCTGGAAAATAAAGCTGCAAAAAATGGTGTCTTCAAATAACAGACTCTGGATTTGAATAAATACCAACCAAAAGCATAATCCCCATATAATGTAGCCTTACATTACACGTCACTTATGGGCACTGACTGCTATCTCTAGCTCAACAAAAAGTGTAGCAAAGACTAATGAAAAGTTACCACCCAATACAATTTATCACAAAAGTAGGGTTTTTCAATGTTGAGTCCATTAGTGAAACTCTGAAGGAATGTTCTCTCTGCTCTAGGCCCAGCTGGCCTATCTGGCATAGTGGAAGACCAACTAGAGGGGAGCAGAACCGAGGCCCAGAAAAGAAGGCTCATTGAGCTTGTTTGTAATACCTGCAACTAGCCTTTTCATTTCCCCTTTGTCCTTTTAGTTCCCTTTCTGGTGTTCCTCTGCTAGATATATCTGTTTTCCTTTTGGATGGACATTGTTTTATTCAGTTCAGCAAACAGTGAATCACAACTACATTAGACTCTAGGCAGGTATTGGAGATGCAAATATGAAAAAGTCAAGGGTTCCAGAAATTTACAGTCTTGTGGCAAAGTGGACAAGTAAACAGGTGGGTATTTTTAAATGTAGTAATAATAATGCAGCTACCATTTACTAAGTGATTATGGTAAGTACTACTTAATACAACAACCCTGTGAGGCAGATGGTACAATATTCTCTACATTTTACAGTAGAGCAAACTGAAGTTTAGAGAGGTTGAGTAACTTATCTGGAGTCACACAATTCACATCTCAAGCTACGCTGGTCCCAGTCAGGGCTTGTCAACTTCTGGAATTTGGAGCATGGGGTTTAAATTGGTAGAAGCAACTGTGGTTTTGAAAATCAAAAAATAGTGTAACTATCTAAACATGCTTTCTTTTCATGGAAAACAAATGAATATGCTCATGACTCAGGCAGGCGTAATTAGTATTGCAACCAAGTCTAGGTGGTAGTGATTCTGACCACTATAACTTTTAACATTCACAGCCATCCCTTGTCTAATTTACACCCGTTATACCAAGACAGAACTCAGAGTCTGATATCTTTGAAATGATACTTCTGCAAAGTTCTGTCGCAATCTCCATCAGCTCCAAAAACTGTGTTTACCTAATCAAAATTCTTACACAGAACATCAAGATGAATCTAATATCTTAAAAGCCAACATTAAAAAACAAAAATACAGTGACAATTTATCGACTTAACTTCTGACTTATTGAGAATCAATAATATCCACATCCCAATTTACGTGCAAAGAAAAGCTTGAAAATGGCAGCCCCAAACCTTTGTCATTTACAAACATAAAAATTATAAAATTTAATCAGCTGGTTTCAAATGCAAAGTTCAAGAATCCCAAACTCTGGGTCACTGAAAGCAGTTGTTGTTTTGGTCTATTTTTGACATCATTAATCACCAAACTACATTCTAATATATCTTCAGTTTCAAAACCAAACAAGTCACTTAAAAATGCACTTGTTGATAAATTATACTTTTTCTTACATAAATTGAAATGAAGGTCATTTATGAGAAAAAAGCAAAAGCTTGTTTATGTACATTGTAAGATGACAATGTTGAACCCTCTAATGCAATCTTTAATAAATTGATACAGAAAAATGAGAGGATGAGCGTCAGAAATGACTGGCAAACATCATTGTGCACTGATCTCTGCCATGGGAACAAAGGAAAGATACCTCACTCGGGTTAAGAGAAAGAGAAGGGCACTTACGTAAAGGGACAAATGAAGGGAGACACAAAATGGTGTGATGGTACGAGAATGCATGGTTCAATATTGCTGAAATGTGAGGGTAAAGTGTGGCAAAGGACGTGGCAGGAAATGCAGCCGACTGCGAAGCAGAAGCCAGGTCACAAAGGGCCTTGTGCACAGGCAGAGGGGCTCAGACTTTATCCTTGCAGGCCAAGGGTTTCTCAGTCTGGTCAGGTGTCAAAATCTCTTAGGGAATTTAAAAACAAAGCATCCAGTCCAGCAGCTCTACAGAATCAGAATCTGCAGCACTCGGACCTGCTATATAGAGACAGATTTAGGGGCGCCCTGCCTCTCAGACTCTGATGAGAGGCTGGAGAACATCTGCTGCAGGACTGAGAGACTTTCACACAGAGCAGTGACTAAGTCAGGTGCCCATTTCTGCTGGTCTTGGAAAGGTAGATCCAACGAGATCAAAGCACGGAGCTGACTTGCGTCTACTGCAGTAATGCAGGTGACAGATGGTGAGGCCTTGAATCAGGATGGAGGTAGTACAACTGGCGGAGTGGGCTGGACTTAAGGCCTATCTTGGGACTGAAATGAGTAGAACTTGGTGTCTGACTGAAAACCCAACAAGACAAGCCAAGGATAACTGGGTTTTTAAAATTTAGGTGACTGAGTGACGGGGGTAAGAAATGTGAGAAATGAGGAAAAGAATCTCTCTTCCTGCATGTTTGATTAACTTAAGGTCCCAAGGATAACGTCCTGAAAAGCCCTCAGAACCAGTGATTGTCGCTATTGCTTTGTGCTCACGGCACCCTTTGCTTGCTTCTCTCGGAATACATGATTCACTGTGTGGCCACTGTCTGGTTTTTCTCCCCGTCTTTCCCATTGACACAGCAGAACCTGTATTTTCATTACTCAGTCTTTTAAGACCCAGTCTGGTGATGGTAGATGATCAGAATATTGATGAATCAACAATTCACTGAATGAATGAGATGTGCAGCCAGCTGCTTAATATTCAAGTCTGAAAGTGGAAGGCTGACACAGTTTGGGGAGCCCTCAACTGTGTTAACTAAGCTTTGTCATCATGCAGTGAGAATCTGCAGTGTGAGGACAGAGTCCCGGGGAATGCCATAGTTGAAAGGGAGGGGCAAGAATAGTTCATAAAGAAACCAGAGAAGTGAAAGCTGGAGAGGGTGGTAGAAGGGTATGAAGGAAGCTAGGGAGTTAAAAGATGCAGGAAGCCTAGTAAGTAAGGCCCATGGCAATAATGCAGCACCACACAAGAAGGAACGTGGAGAAGGAATGTCCACTGTAGTAGCGAGAGGTCGCTAATGTTCTTGGTTAAAATCAGTGGAGTGAAGGCTCTAAGGGGTCAGACTAGAGTGGGCTGAGGAGTCAATGGAACATGTGAATTTCTTCGAGTCTAGTTTGAAAAAGGCAAACAGAAGGACAATAACTAGAATGGGTTGCAGAGTCAAGGACTTTTCCATTTAGTATTAGTAGATAAAAATACTCAAGCATGCTCGGTCTGTGGGAGAAAACAGAATAGAAAGTGAGAGACTGAAGCCAGAGGATATGATGAAATTTGGGGATCCAAATCTCAGAGGAAATGGGATAAATGAAACTAGGGGCAAAGATGAAGGAATTTTCCTTAAATAGAAGGAGAAACACGCTATCCTTCTGAGACTTGAATGATAATGTAGCTATGCTGTGTTTAGGGAAGCAGGGAAGGTGATAATGCAGAAAGTTGTAGTTTATGGCTGGTGGCTTCAATCATAGGTATGAAACAGGAGGCAAGAACTTGGGTAATCAGTGAGAAAACAACAGACTGGGTTAAGAGCTTGAGAAACTAGAGAAAATGAGTGATCCAGGACAAGCTTAATGATATGAAGGTTCAAATAGTCCAACTGGTTAAAGTCTTTGCAGTTAAAAAACAACTACAGGTTCTCTAAACACTGGACATAACTATCTAAATTAAAGTATCTTGATTATGCTTTATAAAAATGGTTTGTAGGGAGAAAGAGTCAGCATTAATGTTCTTACTTCTGGACTGATATGTACTTACCCTTTTCAAAGCTATTTTATGACATACCTGGCTAACTGGGCCAAGGTTATTTTCTTAAAGGTGGTTTGGAATTTCAAACCGAGGTAGCAATGGAGGGATAAAGTTTTCACCAAACTAGGAGGAAATTTGTAACATCTTCGGATAATTCAACTCAAAACAGTTTGATGTTGTTGATAAAGCTGGCCTCTTTTGACAAGGCTTGTCAAAACTGATTCCAGCAAGTACTGGAAAATCCATGTCCCTATGTTTACAAATAACAGTGCCAGGCTTGTTGTTTTTGCATGTCAGTTTGTCTGTACCCTTCAGGTTAAACCTTTGATGACTAGAAAATCCAATCATTTTAGAGCTTGCAAAATGTCATGGTTTTACCTGTAACTTGGAGTAAAAGACCTTTGTTTGCTTTCACAAATGTGTGGGAAAACACATTCCAAATATATGAGCTTACCTGGTAGCAAAGCTATTCTATTACATAAGTATAATTCACCTTCAGATTTTCACCTTGAACATTTATCCCACTAAATCTATAAAATTATTCTGAATATGAAATGTTACAGGAATGATTTATCTTTTAAAAAGACACTTTGATGGTCCTGTTAAGTACTCAAAATTTCACTATGATTTTAAAGCTACCATTATTAAAAATGAATTTCTAAAAACAGACAAAGAAGGCTTCGATAAAACTGAGTCATCCTACCTATGATTCCTGCATAAGTGCCTTCTCCTAATGTAGTAATGAAGAACTAGAGCTTTAGAATAAGGCCTCTCCAAAATAGAAGAGCATAATTTCTGGAAATTAAGACTACTTCTAATAATAACTACCATTTGCATGGCATTTTGCAATTTCCTTAGCATTTCTACATTTTTTTAAATTACATTTGATTCTCATCTTTTCCAGATAAAGACATACAGGCTCTGAAATGGCATGTGATTTGCCCAAAGTCAGTAAGCTACTAAGTGAGAGGTGGAAGAGAAAGTGAGGTGCCTGTCTTTAGAACTCAGACCTTTATCTTCATCTTCTGAAAGAAATGAAAATGTGCTCAAAATCCTGCCACTGGGAACCATCAACAGAATTTACAAATCATTAGACATTTCTCCACGCATACTACAAATAAAAGGATGGAAGAAAGAACAGAGAATTTTTTGTGAAAATGAGATGTTGTAACATGCTCTTTTTAAACAAAAGTTACAACATGAGAATTTAAACTCAAAACAATTTTAACTCCAAAGTCAATCCCATTCCCTCGCCCACGATCTCAATTCCCTTACCCTACCCCTTCTTTTGTTTCATCACACAGGCTTGGCACAATCACACACTTTACAATTTGCCTCTTTGCCTCTGCACCAGCACCTATGTAGCTAAATATGGCTGGAAACACACAAAAACACAAACACACCCAGCGGATGGTTTCACTTTAAATTCATAACCCTGAACCTGAAGTGCGCCCTTTCTGCTACTTTCTGTCCTCTCCTCTTTTCCCTATTCTCCTCACCCCTCAAATCTCTAATACCACCTCCCCATCCTCTCTCTCAGTGGCTGACCTTACTTCTTACTTCACCTAGAAATCGACCAGAAGAGAACATTCATTACCGCATCTAATCCACCTACCAGCAACTAAGCCCACATACGCTCTCTTCAGCCTGTTCCCACAAACCATTTGTGTTCCTACCTAATGCCCATCCCCTCTTTTTGAAGCCCCTTCTTCACTGCTTGAGCACCACTCCCCTCTCCTTCCCTGCATCCTCTACTAGATCATTCTCATCAGGATACAAACAAGCCATTCTTTCTCTCCTGCTTAAAATGAGCAAAACCTCCTTTTTTTTCTTTTTGAGATGGAGTTTTGCTCTTGTTGCTGAGGCTGGAGTGCAATGGTGTGTCTCAGCTCACTGCAACTGCCACCTCCTGGGTTCAAGCGATTCTCCTGCCTCAGCCTCCCAAGTAGCTGGGATTATAGGCGTGCGCCACCACATCTGGCTAATTTTGTATTTTTAATAGAAACGGGGTTTCACCATGTTGGTCAGGCAGGTGTTGAACTCCTTACTTCAGATGATCCACCCACCTCGGCCTCCCAAAATGCTGGGATTACAGGCGTGAGCCATCATGCCCGGCCAAGCAAAAACTCTTGATCCCATTTCTCCACCACCTCCATTTCTCAAATTTGCCTCATTTCATATCCTTTAAAGTCACTTCAAGGTTGGGTGCAGTGGTGCACACCAATAATCCCAGCTCTTTGGGAGGCCAAGGCAGGAGAATTGCTTAAGTCCAGTAGTTAGAGACCAGCCTGGGCAACACAGCGAGACCCTCATCTCTACAAAAGATTAAAAAATTAGCCAGGCATGGTAGTGTGCGCCTGTAGTCCCAGCTACCCAGGAGGCTGAGGTGGGAGGATCACCTCAACCTAGGAGGTCGAGGCTGCAGTGAGCTGTGATTGCACCACTGCAGTTCGGCCTGGGCGACAGTGAGACCCTGCCTCCAAAAAAAGAGAAAAGAAAAGTTCATTTCAATCAGGTCATTCTTTGCCCACAACTTCACCAAAACTGTCCATCAAGGACACTTATGACCAATTCTCGGCCCTCACATGACTTGCAGTGGCAGCATCTGACAGATACGCACTCTCTGTGATTCACTTTCCTCACTTGGCTCCCATGACCCAACCTCTAGGTTTCCTCTCACCTCACTGACCATGCCTCCTCACTCTTGCTGGAGCCTCCTTTTACCACCTAATGCTGCAAACCCCAGGGCTTAGTCCTTAGTCTTAAGTTTGTCTACAATCACTCCTTTGGTTATCGCACTCTGTCTCATGACTTAAATTTCATTTACATACCAACAACTCCCAAATTTACATCTCCACTCTAGACCTGTCTCCATAACTCAGATTTGTACGTGTATCTCCTCTATGATGTCTAACCAGATGTCTCAAAAGTAAGTGTCTGCTCAAATGTTACCTTCTCAGCAAAACCCTGACCATACTTGTAACCCAAATCCTCCTTATACCTCTTTTTACCTCCCCAAGTACGTATCACCTTATAATATGCTGCACCACTCACCTATGTCTGTGTACCTCTGCTAGAATGTAATGTCTATGAGGGAAAGAAACTTTCCTGTGTTTTGTTCACTAATGTATATCCCAAGTGCCTACAATACTGCCCAGCGTATAGAGTAAGTACACAACATTCATTTGTTAAATATATGAATGCTAATCTTCAAGTAAAAGTTTGGTCATTAAGATATTAGTTCTTAACCCTCTAAAAACAACAAAGGCAGGTGCAGTGGCTCATGCCTATAATTACAACACTTTGGGAGGCCAAGGTGGGAGGATTGCTTCGGCCTGGGCAACATAGTGAGACCATCTCTAAAAAATTTTTAAATTAGCCGGGCATGGTGGTATGGGGCTGTGGTCCCAGCTGCTTGGGAAGCTGAGGTAGGAGGATCATTTCAGCCCAGGAGGTCAAGGCTGCAGTGAGTCATGATCATGCCACTGCACTCCAGCCTGGGCTACAAAGCAAGACCCCGCTTCAAAAAATAAATAAAAGTAAGAAAAAATATTATAAAAGCATCCATATTTTGCCTATAATACACAAATAAGTTTTAGACCCAGCATCTACTGTCACTTTACTGTGAAAGATATGGAAGTTAACATTTCGACTTCTCCACTTCCCCAAATATTTTATAGCTAGTTTTATATTAAATGAATTCAATGCTCATTTCTAGTTTTTTTAAAATCAGTTTCTCCATTCTGGGGTTCTTTCTATTGATCGGTCCTTTAATCTGCTAGATTCAATACCAAATAGTTCCCCCATCCAAGAAAGGCCAATGGGTGCTACAGTCCCTGAATTTCTGCATACTTGAAATGTTGGTCCATGGCCTTTACTTGAAGAATGAATTGGCTGAATATAAAACTCTTAGGTTACAATTTCCTCAGAACTTTGCAGACATTGTTTCACTGTCTCCTAGCACTAAGCATTTCTGTGTGGATGTCCCTATAATTCTTGATCCTTAAAGTTCACTAAATAACAGTATGATTATGATTTGGTTGTTTTACCATTTTGACAATTTCTTGGAACAAAAAAGATTCTAATCTTTATTTCAGGAAAAAAATCTTCCATTATAAATATTTTTCTAGTTCATCAGTAGTTCTCTTCCGGAATTTCACTTATGTGTGTTTGTGTCCTTTATCTTTCTCCATATCTATCCTTCTTCTCCATAAGCATTTTCACGATTTTATTTTCTTAACATTTCATTTTGTGATTTCCTAAAGCCCAATCCCTCTGTCCTTGGCTATACGCTAAGACACATTTTGTCTTATTGTTGCTTCTATGATGGCTTTTACCTTGATCATATTTTTTTCTCTTCAGCTTCTTTCTGGATTTTGTCAGTTTATACTCTAACTGTCCCTATTGCCTTGTAATATATAATAAATAAATTTTTTTTGTTTTGGTAGAGATGGGATCTCACTGTGTTGCCCAGGCTGGCCTCAAACTCCTGGCCTTAAGCAATCCTTCCATTTCCTACAGTCCTGGGATTACAGGTACGAGTCACCACACCTGGCCTGTCTCAAGTTTTTAAAAAGATATCATATTGTTTGCAATTTCACTGAGCCTGCAGACCAGTGCTAACCAAGAGAACTTTCTTTGATGAAGGAAATGTTCTGCACTAGACACATGTAGCTATTGAGTACTTGAAATGTGACTGGTACAATGTAGGAACTGTATGTTTAATTCATTTGAACAACTTTAGCCAAATATGTGGCTAGTGGCTACTATTAGAGGAAATCTCCAAATTCAAAGGGCTCCCATGCACGAAAATACAATGCATAAACAAACAAACAACAAAAAACCTACAGCCAAACATGGTGGCTCACACCTGTAATCCCAACACTTTGGAAGGCCAAGGTGGGAGGATCACTTAAGCGAGAAGTTTGAGACCAGCCTGGACAACACAGTGAGACCCCATCGCTACAAATAAATTATCTGGATGTGGTAGCACGTGCCTGCAGTCCCAGCTCCACAGGAGGCTGAGACAGGAGGACTGTTTGAGCCCAGGAGTCCAAGGTTGCAGCAGTGAGCCATGACCACACCACTGCACTCTAGCCTGGGCGACAGAGCAAGATCCTGTCTCAAAAAAAAAAAGAAAGAAAGAAAGAAAAGAGAAAAAGGAATACAAAGGGGAAAGGGGACAATAGATTTCTAGGGGAAAAAAGCTGTATGCAAAAATGTAATCAAAGTGATCAATGGTTATGCTGCGAATGATATTTTCACAATCAAAATAATGTAAGCACTGTGTACTGATTTTCTACTTTATTGGAAGGCTAATGGTTATAGAACATACATGGATTGGCTGGGCGTGGTGGCTCATGCCTGTAATCCCAGCACTTTGGGAGGCCAAGGCAGGCGGATCACCTGAGGTGAGGAGTTCAAGACCAGCCTCATGGGGACCAACATGGAGAAACCCCGTCTCTACTAAAAATAGAAAAATTAGCCAGGAGTGTTGGCGCATTCCTGTAAGCCCAGCTACTCAGGAGGCTGAGGCAGGAGAATTGCCTGAACCCAGGAGGCAGAGGTTGTGGTGAGCCAAGATCACACCATTGCACTCCAACCTGGGTAACAAGAACGAAACTCCATCTCAAAAAAATAAAAATAAAAGAGAACTTAAGATGGATCAGCCTCAACAATACAAAGTAAACATAGATTGGAAGGTAGGCTGAACAGCTTAAAGAAAGTGGAGGCAAAGGCACTGATATCCTCATCTTAAAAAGCAGGAGTCAAAAGATACTGTCCACATTTGATGGAACAAGAAATAAAGATGTTAATGTATTACTTAAATTTTGAAAGGTAAAAGAACCAAAAATTGAAACACACCTATCATGAAAAGTCATGGGAAAGGGATGTGAGAACAAAAGTGAGCAAAATTGTCAGCTATCACAGCAGGACATGAAGAAAGAACATATGAAACGGAAGTAATAAAAATCAAGAAAGTGGCCGGGCGTGGTGGCTCACGCCTGTAATCTCACCACTTTGGGAGGCCAAGGTGGGCAGAACACAAGAGACCAGCCTGGCCAACACGGCGAAACATCGTGAAACATCGTCTCTACTAAAACTACAAAAATTAGCCAGGCAAGGTGGCAGACGCCTGTAATCCCAGGTACTCAGGAGGCTGAGGCAGGGAGAATCGCTTGAACCTGGGAGGTGGAGGTTCAGTGAGCCGAGATCACGCCACTGCACTCCAGCCTAGATGACAGAGCGAAACTCTGTCTCAAAAAAAAAGTCAAGAAAGTATATTATTTAAAATCATATAGGTAAGTACCATTAGAAATAGCTGAAAGAGAAAGTATAAGTCCTCACGTAATGTCATTGGTAGGTTCTCAGAAATTGTGACTTTCAGCCAAACAACGTAGTGTAACAAAAGCAATTTTTTGGCCAGGCGCAGTGGCTCACGCCTGTAATCCTAGCCCTTTGGGAGGCCAATGCGGGAGGATCACTTGACGTCAGGAGTTCGAGATCAGCCTGGTCAACATGGTGAAACCCCGTCTCTACTAAAAATACAAAAATTAGCTGGGCAGGGTGCTGCACATGTGTAGTCCCAGCTACTTGGGGGACTGTGGCACGAGAACTGCTTGCACTAGGGAGGCGGAGGTTGCAGTAAGTCGAGATAGCGCCACTGCACTCCAGCCTGGGTGGCAGAGTGAGACATTGCCTCAAAAAAAAAAAAAAATTACAGTAGGCTAATTGACATGAACAAGAGTTAAGTTCCTATGGCATATTTCTGGTCACAAAAACATCACCAAACTTCTATGTATAGTCTAAAACACTTCTAGCATTAAACGTGGAAATAAATATGGGCTATACATATATTTAAGAAAGATTAGTAAAAACAAGATGATAATTTGCCCAATGATTCTAGATCAGGGTCGTGGGTGTAGAAGCCTCTCCAGCAGCTCAGGGTACCAGGCAGGAACCATCACAGGGCATGCTCAGTCACATTGGGACAGTGTAGACATGCCAATTAACCTAATGTGCACAGCTTTGGGATGTGGGAGGAAACCCACACGGACATGAGGAGAATGTGCAAACGCCACAGGGACAGTGTCCCCAGCAGAAAGTCGATTTTCTTTCTCATCAACATTATAAGGAAATAACATGTTATTCCAGGACCTGCTACGGTTGCCTTTGGGGGGATGAGCCAGGAAGAACAAAGGGTAGGTAAGGCAAAGGATTACTGCTTTAAAATAGTTTTTCAATGAATAAACCCAATATGGTCTATCCATACAACAGAATCCTATTTAGCCTTAAAAGGAAGGAAATTCTGACACAAGCTACAACATGAATAAATCTTGAAAATCATGCTAGGTGAAATAAGTCAGCCAGCCACAAAAGGAAAAATACTGTATGATCCCACTTATAAGAGGTAGCCAGGGTAGTCGAATTCCTAAGAGACAGAAAGTAGGAAGGTGGCTGCCAGGGGCTGGGAGGAGGGGATCAGGGAGTTAGTGTTTAATGGGTATGGAGTTTGTTTTGCAAGATGAAGAGTTCTGGGGATTGATGATACTGATGGTTGCTCAACAGTGTGAATGCACTTAATGCCACTGAACTGTATACTTAAAAAATTGTTAAGATGGTAAATTTTATGTGTATTTTATAATTAAAAACTAATTTTAAAAACTAAATTAAAAGCTTTTGGCACAATTCCACAACTATCACCTCTCCTTTTTTAAACATCCCTCATGATACTGGAAGATATTTTATTGAAAAAAGTAATTGCTTAAAGAGGAAAGGCTAATTTGGGGCCTTTAGTAAACAGAAAAGCTAATAATAAAAGCTCTAGGGGATTGTTGCTTGGCCCATTTGGCTTTTATCGTTATTGAGATACAGTTTACATAACAAAATTCTCCATTTTAAAGTGTACAATTAAGTGATTTTTAGTACATTCACTGTGGTGCAACCATCACCACCCTTCTAATTCCCCATAAAGAAACACCATACCCATTAGCAGTCAGGCCCAACTCATTCTTCCCCCAATCTCCTGGAAACCACTCATCTACTTTCTCTATGGATCTGCCTCTTCTAGACATTTCACATAGATGGAATCATACAACATGTGGTCTTTTTCGCCTGGCTGCTTTCACTAAGCATAATGCTTGAAAGGTAAGAAATGATCTCTTAAACCCAGAAAAGAGAAGTCATTAAACAGTCATTAAAATAAGCTCAAATAAAATCTTTTTTGGGTTTTGTTCTTGTTTTGTTTTGTTTTGTTTTTTTTGAGACAAGGTCTCGCTCTGTCACCCAGGCTGGAATGCAGCACGCAATCATGGCTCACTGTGGCCCTGACTTGGGCTCAAGCAATCCTTCCACCTCAGCCTCCTAGGCAAGCGCCACCATACCCGGTGTTTCTTTTTTTAATTGTTTCTAGAGATGGGGTCTCCCGATGTTGTCAAGTCTAGTTTGAATTCCTGGGCTCAAGTGATCCTCCCGCCTCAGCCTCCAAAAACGCTGGGATTACAGGTGTGAGCCATTGTGCCAGGCCTCAAAATCTTAACACTGCAACTCTGATTGCCACATTTCAATAAAGATTGAAAAGACCTTGTGCTCATCTTGAGAACAACTGAAATTATCTAGGAGGCACAGACAAGAGGGAAAATCTATGCCATGAGGACACAATCAGTCTCAAACTCTAATTAAACTTGAAGTCGATAAACCTATGGCCAATACTCACAAGGTAGACATAAATTCATTCACTAAATCCCAGCCTCCCAGACACCTAATAAATCTTTAAACAGGCTAATTTGAGAGAAAAATAAAGAGGATTTTACTTCCTAAGTAAGTTACCTCAAGGGACAGTATGAATACACAAATCTTTTCTAAAGTTTTAACAAGATTCACACCTGTGATCTTGGGACTGCTGTCAAGGAAGGAAACCAGGCCTTTCCTTACCATACACTTCACTATTGCTAAGATAAAATTAGGTTCTGTGAACAATAAGCCTATTCTAACTTACTATGACAAGTCTAATAGTCTTACTACCTAATTACCAGAATGTTTTTTAAACCTCGAACCCCAAAATCCAATCAAAAGAGAAACTGTAGGATGGACTTGGTATTAGTCAACATCCTCAGGGTCCCTGTGTGGATGGCTACTTAATACTCAATGAAAGCCGGGCTCGGTGGCTCACGCCTGTAATCCCAGCACTTTGGGAGGTCAAGACAGGAGAATCACCTGAGATCAGGAGTTTGAGACCAGCCTGGCCAACATGGCAAAACCCCATCTCTACTAAAAATAACAAAAATTAGCTGAGTGTGGTGGCGCACACTTGTAATCCCAGCTACTCCGGAGGCTGAGGTAGGAGAATCGCTTGAATCCAGGAGATGGAGGTTGCAGTGAGTCAAGATCGCACCACTGCACTCCAGCCTGGGGGGACAGAGCAAGACTCCATTTCAAAAAAAAAAAAAAAATCCAATGAAGATATCAAAGATGGGTATTTCCTCCTAAAAGGATATCTGAGCAACTATTATGTCCCAGGTACTATGGTAGTTTCCCTGTATTTTATTATGAAATCAATGACAACAACCCCAGTACTTAGATGTTTTGTCTCTACTTGACATATGTGAAAACAGAGCACCTAAAAGACTGAGTAACTTGCAGGAAGTATTCTGTCAAGAAGGCAAATGCTTTAGTAGATAAATACATTTAAATTTCACTCTTAGATCTTCCTCTCTTAACTTCCTCCTCAGGAACCCTCTTTGTGGGGTTAAAATTCCACCTTATTTTTATTATATAGCGTATAAGAGACTTGAAAGAATTGGGTACGATCTGATCTCCTTTAATTCTTGAAACTTTCCTGGAGTGGTTCAAAGGTTTAGTGAAATTAGCCTCATTCTGTAGACCAGGAATTAAAGGAACAGTACCAGTCAGGTCCCTGTCCTAAGTTAGAGTGATCTGTAGCATGGTGTCAGAGACATAAGTAATGAAAAATAGTTGAAGAGGTCTAAAACTAGTAAAACAATAACTGATTTCTTTATACATTCAGGGGGAAGAGAAAGGAATAACTGTTACAATCCCACCCTGTACCTGCCCTTACCCAAGAAGAATTCCCTGATGGGACAACAGAAACGTCATAATGAAGCTAAGCGACATTGAGCCTTGGTAGCCCAATGGATGCCACTGACTGAAAGCCTCTGGATAACGACAGCAATGGCTAGCAGTGACTGACAGGATCTCTCATTCTCACAACCACCCTGGAAGTCAAGCAGTATTACTGGCATTTCACAAATAAGGAAGCTAATACAAAAAGGTTAGTTAACTTGCCCGAATTCATTCAGCTAATGAGTAGCAGAGCTGGTATCCAAATCCAAGGCTGTCTGACTCAGCCGCAAGCTGAGTTTCTATACACCAGATGTTGCTTCTCTAAGATAGGCAAGGAGAGGTATGTTCTCTCTCTCCCTCCCTCCTTTTCTTTTCCCTCCCCAGACCCATTACCTCACAAAGTAATCATATATCTGTTCAAAGGGCAAGGTGACATTTTTGTCTAGGTTTCAGTAGATAAACAGTAAATATTAACCAAAAGGCCAGTCTGAAGCTCCAATTGCTTGTAATGCTTTCAAAATAGAGACCTTTTCCCAACCTTGTTTTTGGCAGGGGAAGGGAGAAACTAAAACATCTTTGCCTATTTGAGTGCTTTATTCTTGTTATAAAGCTAGCCAACACCTAGATTGAACATAATACTGAAAACTCTTAAGTCATTAATTGTAGTGTTGATTTCTAAATAAACTTCAGTGTCTATAGTAAAGACACAATTTTAGATGGATTAAAATAACCTCTTTCTGAATTTTATCCAAAAAAGTTTTAAAAAGATGCTTGAGGTGATTATAGTTAATAACAATGCACTGTATACTTGAAAATCACTGAGAATAGATTTTAAGTGTTCTCACCACAAAAAGGTAAAAATGTGAGGTAATGTACGTTAATTAGCTCTACTCAGCCATTCCACAACACATACATATTTCAAAACATCATGTTGTACACCATAAATACATACCATTTTTATTGGGCAACTAAAACAATTAATTTAAAAAATGAAATAAAATTTAAGAATGTTCAATACACTTTCTCCAAAATATCCTTAGTTCAGTAAATAACACTTCTCAGAAATATTCCCATGTAGAGATATATTTTCAAATTCCAAACTTTTTCCTGTGTTTTATCAAATGGTTTTTTAAAAGGTGGTAGGGTACATACATGAAAATAATAAAATACATATACCTAGCCAATAATTAACCCATGAACAAACGAGTAAATATTTTACTAACTCTTCTGTGCTAATAGTCCCTAGAATCAATCAATAAACTATTTGATTGTGTTGACCCTCAGAGTTTATACGTTAAAGATAGGGGTTTGGACTTTATGTATTTATTTGCTCCCTGGTTTAAAAAAACTGGCAGGGTACATACATAAAAATAATGGTAAAATACATACCTAGCCAATAATTAGCCCATGGAACGAAAGAGTAAATATTTCACTATCTCTTCTGTGCTAACAGTCCCTAGAATCAATCAATAAACTATCAGATTGTGTTGACCCATAGGGTTTATACATTAAACACACGGGTTTGGACTTTATGTATTTATTTGCTCCCTGAACCACGTTTTATTGGATGTCTACTATGACCAAAGTCATGCTTAATTAGGAGCTAATATTAGAATGATTGGTCAAAATACCTAAACTAGATGACCAGGCAAACCAGGGCCACCTCATTACATATTTGCAGGAGTCCCTTTACATTGTAGTTGTATGCAGCAACCCTGTAAATAAATCTTTAGCATGTCTATCTGCTCCTCCTCTAGTAACAGTTTTGCCATGTGCCCAGCTGCATAAGCCAGAAACCAAGAAGTGAGCTGCAAACCCTCCCCTCTTCCTCAACCCTAAATTTAATCCAAATTCTACTTCCTAAGTATGTCATGAATCAGTTTCTGCTGAATTCTACTGATAAAACCTTATTTCAGGCCAGGCGCGGTGGCTCATGCCTGTAATCCCAGCAATTTGGGAGGCCAAAGCAGGCGAATCACGAGATCAGGAGATCGAGACCATCCTGGTTAACACAGTGAAACCCCGCCTCTACTAAAAATACAAAAAATTAGTCGGGCATGGTGGCACACGCCTGTAGTCCCAGCTACTCGGGAGGCTGAAGCAGGAGAATCGCTTGAACCCAGAAGGTGGAGGTTGCAGTGAGCCGAGATCACACTGCTGCACTCCAGCCTGGGGGACAGAGCGAGACTCCATCTCAAAAAAACAAAACACAAATTTATTTCGAACTATTATCAACTTTTTCTTACCTGAACTACCACAATAACCTTCTGATATGTACTTTTTGTTTCTGAATTCACTCTTAACTTGCACCTGCCCTGAACATGCCATTATCTAAACTATAAATCTAAACATGTTATTATTAATCTGTCTAAAACCCTTTAACAGCTTCCCACGTCCAAAAAGTAAAGCAGGCGTCTATGTTCAAGAGCCTTTGTGTTTTGGGCCCTATTTGCCAATCTTCTTTCTCACCACTTCCCCCACACTCCTCACCAGACATTATTAGCACCCAAAGAATAGGTCTGTGAACCCTCAATGATCTCTCACATCTCTCTGCCTTTCTTCCCTCCTCAGCCACCTAATGAACATTTTATTTTATATGCCCTTCAGATTGAGTTCACGTCAAATTATTTTTTAAAGCTTTGAAAACGGTTTTTTTTTTAATCCTTGTCTTTGAGAAGTAAATACTGAAATACTTATGAAAAAAATGTTCTGTGGAATTTGCTTCAAATACAGGAGGGAGGAAAATGAATAGGAGATGAAATAAACTTGGTCAATATCTTCAAGTGAGCTTCCATAGAACTTCAGTTTATAATGCTTTTATAGCATTCATCTCCCTCAAGCGTACCAAAAATTTTCCTTTATTTAAAATTTTCCTTTATTTATTTTTTTTGAGACAGTCTCGCTTTGTCACCGGAGTGCAGTGGCGCGTGATCAGTTCACTGCCACATCTGCCTCCCGGATTCAAGCGATTCTCCTGCCTCAGCCTCCTAAGTAGCTGGGATTACAGGTGCGTGCCACCATGCCCGGCTAATTTTGTATTTTAGTAGAGACGGGGTTTCACCATGTTGGTCAGGCTGGTCTCGAACTCCTGACCTCGTGATCCGCCTGCCTCAGCCTCCCGAAGTACTGGGATTACCGGTGTGAGTCACCGCGCCCGGCCCCATTTTCTTAGTGCTTCTAAAGTACTTTGTATATCTATTTATATACCTTCCTACACTCAACTGTAAGTAAATGCCTGTTTCTGTTTCTCTTCCCTCCGAGTCTGTGAACTCTTAAAAAGCCAGAGAGTTTGCTGTTCATCTCCAACCCCTAGTGAGGTTTGCAGCTCATTATCGCTAATCAATAAATGTTTTCTGAATGAATGAAGGCAAAAGAAAAATCAACACTGGCAAGAGTAAAATAATAGCTTATATGAGATTCCTTTTTCTCATGTAAACACAAATTTGAAAAAAATTAACACTTTTCAGTTAGAAAAACAACAGGATGGGGTTTGGAAGCTGTCTGGGCTTCTGCTAGAATGAGTTAAATAAGAAAATGCTTAACCCCTCCCAACAAATTATTTTTTAACACTGTTGAAATTTGGTATTCATTAATATTGTAAATTGTAGTTATCTTTGGAATTCTATTTGCCTCCCCATCTACCAATAAGCACTATATATCATGAACTCTACTGCTGTGTAGTATTAAGTTATACACAAATACATACAAACATACATACACAGAGAGAGACAGAGAGAGGAAGCGGGGGCAATAAGAGAATTAAGAGTGGACACTTTGGAATAAAACATAACTGGTTTCAAAGCTCACCCTAATGCTGCTGGGTGTGACCTTGGAGAAGCTATTATTTGAGGCTGCAGTGCACTATGATCAGGCCTGCAGAAAGCCACTGTACATCTATAGGCATATATGTATGTATGTATGCCAGGCATGTATGTATGCCTGGGCAACACGGTGAGATCTCATCTCAAAAACTAACTATATTTTCAATTCCGGCACATAGATATTATTTATTGAAGATTTACTATTACCTATTTTTATTGTTATCAAGAGACAATAGCTACAGGTAAGGAAGAAATGTTACCGTTAATGCCTTGGATGAGGCATGATGTACAGACTTTCAGCTATAACATTCATATATTCATTTATTCAACAAATATTTATTTCATACCTAATACACACATGGTGTGATAAGCAGCAAAGATGCAGTAAATAGTTCCTGTCCTCAAGAAACATATAATTAACTTAGAAGCCAATCATAAAATCTAGATTGCAAAGACTAAAGAAGTCAGTCATCCTGACCTCAAAGGTAGTTATATACTGTGACAATGAACATCTGTGTCTATACACAACCATGATATTATAAAGAATGAGGACTGCTTCATCATCATTTATTGTTGTTTTGTGTGGTTTTTTGGTTTTTGGTTTTTTAAAGATGGGGTCTCGCTCTGTCACCCAGGTTGAAGTGCAATGGTATGATTATAGCTCACTGCAACCTCAAACTCCTGTGCTCAAGGGATCCTCCTGCCTCTGCCTCCTGAGCAGCTGGGACTATAGGCACACGCCACCATACCAGCTAATCTTTTTTTCGGGGTGGGGGAGGAGTGGGGGTAGAGATGGGGGGGTCTCACCATGTTGCCCAGGCTGGTCTCGAACTCCTTACCCTCAAGAGATCCTCCCACCTCAGCCTCCCAAAATGCTGGGATTACAGGTGTGAGCCACCTTACCTGGCCCATCATCATTTTAAATGAGGCCTGCAAAGGGAAGAAACCTGCCAAGATGGATACTAAAGACATTATAAAAGCTGTTTATTAGACACTCAGATCCAGTAACTTACTGAAACTTTTAAAGAAAAGAGAGTACTTGGACATCTGGCCACATTTCTGACCTAAAGATAAAGAGTTTAATAAATATAAGAATTCAGAGATACTACCATCTCTCATCACAATATGAAAAAGCAGTAAAGTTGACTACCAATAATGGTATCTCCACATTCTCTATCATGGATTAAATTAGCCCATACTTCCTCTATATACTTATGACAAAACCTTTGTTAATCCTTAACTTCTGAAATCAATATAGATGTTTTAGGGGGGCTTTGGGAGGGGTTTTTTTTT
>NW_016829846.1:26254-29552 GCF_001698545.2 Rhinopithecus bieti | reverse complement strand
ATCCGTGTTTCATATATACCTTATACACATAGCCTGAAGGTAATTTTATACAATATTTTTTAACAATTTTGTGCTGAAATAAAGTTTATACGCATTGAACCTTCAGAAAGCAAGTGTCAGGTGTGGAATTTTCCACTTGAGGTGTCATGTCTGTACTTAGAAAGTTCTGGATTCTGGAGCATTTCAGATATTGGATTTTTGGATAAAGGATGCTCAATCTGCATTTTAAAATAGCATTTATGGCTGGGCGTGGTAGCTCACACCCATAATCCCAGTACTCTGGGAGGCCGAGGTGGGTGGATCACCTGTGGTCAGGAGTTCAAGACCAGCCTGGGCAACATGGTGAAAACCCGTCTCTACTAAAAAATACAAACATTAGCTGGGCTTGGTGGCAAGTGCCTGTTATCCCAGCTACTCGGGAGGCCAAGGCACGAGAATCGCTTGAACCCGGGAGGTGGAGGTTGCAGTAAGCCAAGATGGCGCCATTGCACTCCAACCTGGGCAACACAGCGAAACTCCATTTAAAAAATAAAATAGACCCCTAACCTCAGCTGGCCCCTCAATGCAGTTCAGTAATCTATCTCATAAATTCTTGGCTTCCTACACTGGCCCATCCCCAAAAGACTAAAGCTTTTCAACCCTTTGCCATTATCCTTCAGCTTTCCACCCAACCTCTGCAGTCCTTTCATACGTGCAGATGAACCTGCTACACAGACAAAATAGCTCCCAACATTCAAGCACTCCTTTTACCTTCTGTCCCTGGAAAGGGGCCTCCATCCTTAACTGCCTTCCTGTCTCAGAGAAGGGGACCCACTTTCTCTCTCCAGGACTCACCTAACAGCCACCTCCCTGCAGCCCTGGACCCTAGTCCCTTCCCCTTCTCTGGAACCTGATCCACTAGCCCTTCCTTTATCTTCAGGCTCTCTCTGTTCGTGATTTTTTTTTTTCCCCTTAAGTCTATAAACATGTTCAACTTACTTTCGCCATCCAGGCAACCATCAAAAGCTATACTCCCACCTCTTCAGTCCCTTTGCTGACCAAAATGGCAATTTTTCCAAACTGCTGCTTCACCTAACTCCACTTCCACTAACTTCTTAATCCATCACAGCTCATCTCTTCCATCTCCTCTCCACTAGCCCATGCCTTACTGAACCTACTCTAATTTAGATACCAATGACCTAAATGCCAAACCAAAAAGCCTGCTTTCTCCTCAGTGGCTGATACTTATAGAAACTCTATCCTCAACAGTGTTGGAAACACTTTTTCTCCTCCTTCTCCTCCCAAAACCTCCTGGTTTTTCAAGGACTCTTCTCTGCCTACTTCTTAAATACCTAAAGGAGCTATACTTGACACTTTTACTCGACAAGCATGCTCTGGGGACTACCATCAATTTCCATATACGATACTGCCTATATTCTGTTGTCCTAAATTTCTTCCTCTAGCAACAAACTCTCTCAAAAGCACTGAAGTCATATTTTCAACTGACTAGAGAAAACATCCACCAGCAAGCAACTCAAATTGTAACAGATCCCAAATATTTCCCGTCCCCACCTTCCCCCACCAAACCTACTCCTCCTTTCAGGTAATGGTATGACCAGGCATCCAATCTCCCAACGTGGAACACTTAGGGTCATCCTTGAATTATCTTCCTCAAACCCCTAGCCTTTTTTATCTATCATCAAATCTCATCCATTTTTCTTCCTAATCTCTTTTGAATGCAGCTAACTCTCCCCTTTACTATTATTAATGTACTTCATACCATCTTATATATGAACCATTTCAGCAGCTCACTGCCACTAATCTCTCCCTTAGTCTTATTCCACATACAAGGATTATCATCCTAAAATAAATTCAAAACTGAAACAGGATACTGTATTTTTCCCTATCAGACTGGCAAAACCTAGAAAGAAAAATAATACTCTGTGTTGGTTCGAGTGTAAGGAAATGAACATTCTCATAAATTTGGTGAAGGGAATATTAAGGCAAAATACCAACGGAATTTAACAAAACTTCAAAGCATAACCAAACTTGTAAATGTGTATACCCTTCGATCTATCAATTCTATTTCTACAAATTTATTCTAAGGAATAAAACAGAACATACACAAAGATATATAAGTGTATCCTAAAGTTCCCACCATTATCAGCAAAGGCCAGAACCTTTTTTTCTTTTTTAACACACTATACTATATGCCTGAAATGTCTTTCTGCCACCCGTGCCCTTCATCCTGTAAAACTAGAATTCATCCTTGATTTTAAAGGTCAGCTACTCCATCCCATCTCCACAGCAGTTTAGTCACACCTCTGCATCACACTACAAACTTTCTCTCCCACAGATGATCAAAAGCTCTCCAGGGATAATAGTTTTATGTATGTATTTCTTTAGCACATATCTGTATCTACACTACCTACAACAATGTCTCACACATTAAGAGTCCAATAAACGCGTTGAATAAAGGCATTTTGTTCCCCTTTCCACAAATAATTCTTTGATTTTCAAAATCTCAAGAAGTTTTCAAAGGAGTTTCAAAATCTCAAAGAAGTTTCCTAAAATGCTGGTGGACTCCAATATATTAATATTAAATTCCTGTATTAAAACAGGTATTCGAGCAAAGCAAACATTCTTGTAAATTTATAAATAGCCTATGAATCCTTTATATTTTAAGTTTAGTTCCTTAAGGCATAAGAATTTCCATACTGGGTCAGAACCGTGGCCTAGCCAATCTAGAATTTTATCTCCAAAATCGGTACCAAGAAGTATGTTGTAAGAAGATAACAGCTGTCCTTCCAGATGCTAAGATAAACATGTAAAGGTGTGTTTCAAAATACTTTACTTCTCTCCAATAACCTAATATGAACACATCATACTTGATATGTTTTGGAATCATATTTCATACTATACCAGAACTCTTTTTCATGTTATCTGTTATGTAGCATTTTACATATTATATTAGTACATACGTATTACATAAACAGTACTGTGTATCCATATTCAAGAAAATAAGTAGCAGCATGGTATCTCACACCTGTAATCCTCCCACTTTGGAAGGCCAAGGCAGGCGGACTGCCTGAGCTCAAGAGTTCGAGATCAGACTGGGCAACACTGCAAAACCCCATCTCTACTAAAAATACAAAACATTAGCCAGGCGTGGTGGTGCGTGCCTACAATCCCAGCTACTAGAGAGGCTGAGGCACGAGAATCACTTGAACTCGAGAGGAAGAGGTTACAGTGAGCTGAGATCGTGCCACTGCACTCCAGCCTGGGCGACAGAGCAAACAAGACTCTCCCCACCCCCCAA
>NW_016829846.1:17119-24112 GCF_001698545.2 Rhinopithecus bieti | reverse complement strand
AAAAAAAAAATTAAATAAGTAATGCAACTTCAGGTGACAAACATACTATTTTCCTTCATCATATGTGTTTCACCCTTTTGCTCCATCTCCCTCTCCTCAACTCATATTTGTTCTTCTTTCCATCTCTCCCATGTGTTTCTTTTACTTCTTTTTTTTTTTTTCCTTTTTCCCTTTACACGCTTCCCTTTTTGTTCTGGTGCAATATACCACCAATACGCTCCATCTATGGCTATAGAAATTTAGAAATCATCCTCTGAATCTAGGACATACAAGGATCAGAGGATAAATTAAAACAGGGACAAAAGGAGGAAAGTTGAGGAGGAAAGACAACTGGGGTGAGGAGGCTCTGGAGACAGATAGGATAAATACAAGTGCAGCTGCACTGGAGTGGTGGAGGGTAAGAGTAGTTCCAGCGGGAGCTGCCCCAACTTCACCAGGATACACTGCCTCCATCTAGCCTCCTCCCGTCCCCCTAGACCCCAACTCCCAAGGCAGTTCCTCAGAACATAGTCCCCCTACTCTAGTCCATTTTGCAGTTAAGGAATGAAGGTAGAGGATTCAATCAATTGAAGCCCAGTGAGATTAAATGACTTAACCAAGATCACACAGTTTGCACAGTGTATGGTGCTCAGAAAATATCATTCTGAATGTCACAAATGGAAATAGAAATCAAATATCCTTATCAAAAATATAAGATAAAAGAAGGCTGGGCATGGTGGCTCACACCTGTAATCCCAGCACTTTGAGAGGCCAAGGTGGGCGGATCACAAGGTCAGGAGATCGAGACCATCCTGGCTAACACGGGTGAAACCCTGTCTCTACTAAAAATACAAAAAATTAGCTGGGTACGGTGGCACATGCCTGTGGTCCCACCTAATAGGGAAGCCAAGGCAGGAGAATCACTTGAACCCAAGAGGCGGAGGTTGCAGTGAGCCCAGATTGCGCCACTGCACTCCAGCCTGGGCAACAGAGCAAAACTCCGTCTCAATAATTAATTAATAAATTAATTAATTAAATATCTTGGCTTCTGTTCCAGAGAAAAGCAAAGAAAGTTTTAAAAAAAAGTCTTACCTAAATAGCTATTCAGTAAATTAGTGCCTCTGGTTGACTCAGACCAGGCTGAGTCCAACCAGGTGCCTAACTCAATGACTATGTGTCACTGGCCAGGCCCTCAGAGGAATACATAGCTTAATCAACAATCAAAAATAATCAGGCCTGGCGCAGTGGCTCACGCCTTGTAATCCCAGCACTTAGGGAGGCCAAGGCGGGCAGATTACCTGAGGTCAAGGGCTCGAGACCAGCCTGGCCAACATGGTGAAACCCCGTCTCTGCTAAAAATACAAAAATTAACCAGGCGTGGTGGTGCATGCCTGTAACCCCAGGTACTCGGGAGGCTGAGGCAGGAGAATCACTTGAACCCAGGAGGCGGAGGTTGCAGTGAGCCGAGATTACACCACTGCACTCCAGCCTGGGCAACAAACAGAGTAAGACTCTGTCTCAAAAAAAAAATTCAAAGGCCAAAGAATATTAAAAATTGTAGGAAGCCAACTAATATCTATTTTAATTACATCTAGAAATAATAAAAAGAATGTGTTCACTTTAGGCCGGGCGAGGTGGCTCACACCTGTAATCCCAGCACTCTGGGAGGCCAAGGCAGGAGAATCACCTGAGGTCAGGAGTTCGAGACCAGCCTGACCAACATGGAGAAATCCCATCTCTACTAAAAATACAAAATTAGCCGGACACGGTGGCACGTCTGTAATCCCAGCTACTCGGGAAGCTGAGGCAGGAGAATCGTTTGAACCCGGGAGGCGGAGGTTGTGGTGAGCAAAGATTGCAACATTGCACTCCAGCCTAAGCAACAAGAGCAAAACTCCATCTCGAAAAACAAAAAAAAGAGTATGCTCACTTTAATTTCTACAGAACTTCTACAAAATGCTTTATACTTTTCAATGTCCACAATATTATCATTAAGTAATAGATCACTAATTTCCATTTTGCATACATAAAGATGAAAGCATCTAGTGGCAAGAACACTGGTTATAAAATGTAAATCAGCCGGGCACGGTGGCTCATGCCTGTAATCCCAGCACTTTGGGAGGCCGAGGCAGGCGGATCACTTGAGGTCGGGAGTTCAAGACCAGCCTGGTCAACATGGCGAAACCCCATTTCTACTAAAAATACAAAAAAGGAGCCGGGCATGGTGGTCTGCACCAGTAATCCCAGCTACTTGGAAGGCTGAGATAGGAGAATCACCTGAACCAGGGAGGTGGAGGTTGCAGTGAGCAGAGATCATGGCCAATGTACTCTAGCCTGGGCAGCAGAGCAATTCTCCATCTCAAAAGAAAACCAAAAAAAAAAAAAAAAAACACAAAAAACAAAATCTAAATCACAGAGTAGAGCAGGGTAGGACACTTATTAGTTTTGTGACCTTGGGCAAGTCATTTAACCTCTGAGTTTCAGTTTCCTCATCAGTAAAATGAGGACAGTAGTATCTGCCATGCATACCTCACAGGACTGTGGTGATGATCAAATGGGAATGTATGGGAAGTGTTCTGAAAAACTGTAATGAGAGGTTTCATTATTATTATGACATATGAAAACGGAGGCCCTGGCAGATTAAGTGACTTGCTCAAAGATAAACAAATACCATTAAGTGTTATCAATAAAGACTAAAATGCAATAGCCCTTCAATCTACCACTTAGCCCATGACCTAGGTTTGCCTGTGGCAAGATTAAGTGAACAAACACTGCACATTTTTCTCCAAAGAGTTTAGTCTCTTTCAAGTACATCACTTATATTTCATGTTCCAAGGAAGAAAGAATTATAAACTTTACGTTTATCATTATCAAATTGAAATTACCAAACGAGTTAAAAGATTATCCCAAGTTGTTAAGAAACACGCACACATCCCCACTAGATTTAGAGATTTAAAGAAAATTTTTAAATTTGACGGAGCATAGTGGCTCACACTTGTAATCCCAGCACTATGGGAGACCAAGGTGGGAGGATCACTTGAGCCCAGGAGTTCGAGACCAGCCTGGAGAACAGAGCAAGACCCCTGTCTCCATAAAAACTAAAATTAGCTGGGCTTGATGGCGCACACCTGTAGTCCAAGCGACTCGGAAGGCTGAGGTAGGAGGATCCCTTGAGCACAGGAGTCTGAGGTTACAATGAGCTATAATCATGTCACCGTACTCTAGCTAGCCCAGGCAACAGGGTGAGACCATGTCTCTAAAAGAAAAATAAAATAATAATAAAAAGAAAATTTTAGGGTCGGGCGCGGTAGCTCACGCCTGTAATCCCAGCACTTTGGGAGGCCGAGGCGGGCAGATCACGAGGTCAAGAGATCGAGACCATCCTGGCCAACATGGTGAAACCCCATGCTACTAAAAATACAAAAAAATTAGCTGGGCATGGTGGCGCACACCTGTAGTCCCAGCTACTCAGGAGGCTGAGGCAGGAGAATCACTTGAACTCGGGAGGCAGAGGTTGCAGTGAGCAGAGATCATATCACTGCCCCCCAGCCTGGCGACAGAGTAAGACTCCATCTCAAAAAAAAAAAAAAATTTAAAATTTTAAATCACTGACATTTAATTTCCTGATAAAGTTCATTGCTATTTCTTTAATATACTACAATCTGATCATTTACAGTCCAATGGAAAACTTACTAGCATTTTATTTACAGTAAAGGTAGCTACCTGGTGTGATATAAAACCCTTTTATATTTGTTTTGTTTTTTTTTTTCTCTTTCGAGACCGAGTCTCACTCTATCACCCAGACTGGAGTGCAGTGGTGCGATCTCAGCTCACTGCAACTTCCTCCTCCCAGATTCAACCGATTCTCATGCCTCAGCCTCTCAAGTAGCTAGGATTACAGCCATGCACCACCACACCCAGATTTTTTTTGTATTTTTAGTAGAGATGGGGTTTCACCACATGTTGGCCAGGTTGGTCTCGATCTCGACCTCATGATCCGCCCGCCTCGGCCTCCCAAAGTGCTGGGATTACATGCACGAGCCACCACGTCTGGCCTCAAATCCCTTTTATCTTATAAAACCAAGTATAGGCCAGGCGCAGTGGCTCACGCCTGTAATCCCAATACTTATAGAGGGCTGAGGCAGGCAGATCGCATGAGCCCACGAGTTCAAGACCAGCCTGGGCAACATGGCAAAACCCTGTCTCTACCCCCAAAAAAAAAGGAATACAAAAATTAGCCAGGCATTGTGACACACACCTGTAGCCCCAGTTACTCTGGAAGCTGAGCAGATCACTTGAGCCTGGGAGGCGGAGGTTGCAGTGGACCCAGATGGCGCCACTGTACTCCAGCCTGGGTGACAGAACGAGACCCTATCTGAAAACAAAAAAAACCCAAAACACAAGTGTAACCACTTTACAACGTTATATAATTATAAACACAGGTAATCTGAAATACATTTTTTCTAATACTGTTTTTTTCCTATTTTTAGAACTTCCTGAGTATAATTTTTCCTTGTACACTATGGGGAGTGAAGACTCCATCTTCCTGAAGCAGAAGTCTCTTTTGGGAACTTGTGAGAGAGATGGTTATAAAATAGGACAGGGTCAATGTGGGGACCTTCTTTATCTGCTGGGTATTGGAGAACAGAGAAATGACAGGATCCACATGTTATTTTACAGTGAGTACTCTGATCAGCAGGCTAGATAAGAGAGACTAAGGGTAAAGAAAACAATGCAAAAGTTATTCCAGACTAAGAATGAGACGATAGAGCCTGTCTCTGTGGTAGGCACTAGGATGAAGAAGAGCAGATGTAAACAAGGAATATTTTTTCTTTTTCTTTTTTTAAACAAAGGTCCAAACAAAACTAACAAGAAATATTTTCAAAGGGAAAAACAACAGGAATTAGGGAAATAACTGGGGAAGGTATTATCTTCATAAGTGAAGATAAAACTAAGGTTTGATATCGCTGCTGTTACTGACAAGAATATGAGAGTTGGTTGTGAGGGAGCCACATCTTTGAGGAGGGTAATAATAATGTGCTCACCGTAACATCTGTGAATTTTGACAGGATAACAAGATAACCTAAGTGTGAATGATCAATGTGAGAGTTCTAGCAATTCATTGATGACAACCAACTCCAAATCTGGTAGATGGGAAGTGGAACAAGTCAAGTAGTTATACCTGTTGCATCAAAAAATGAGTTTGGCTCTTGTTGTAATTCAAGCCCATCTTCATCCATGGCCTTTAATTCTCATCAGTCACAGCTCCTAAATCAGGGAAAAAAGTAAACCAAAGCCATTAGTTTTTTCGTATCACGTACTGAACGCCACCATGATAGTTTCATTTCTGAGACACTCAAATTATGTGAAAGATAAATGTGTATCAAAAACATATCTATCTAAAGTAAAATATAACTTAATTGATTTACAATGATAAATGGGCATCTATATGACAAGGCAGGGCAGATAAATCAAACAAGTCAACTTTGCCTGGACTTCTTTCTAAGTTGAAGCAATAAATGTATTGCTTACATCCATCAAGTGCACATATTTTGATGAATTCTGATACATACATAAACCTTTGTAATCACTACCTTGATCAAAATATAGAACATTTTTAAGACCCCAGCACTCCTGTGTCCTCAGTCTGTAACAACCCCATGTTCCCACAAAGGTAACCAGTTTTGTTAAGGTTCAACTTAAAATACATTCTGTAGCTTATTGGGGGAAATTTTTGCACAGTTTTCATATTCTCTATATTTAATTAGTCTAACACCTTCCAACCAGATTAAACAACGATAAAAATTCAAAGTGCATAACTGTAGTAAACAACCTTTGGGATTCTGCCTAACCTCTCTTAACTAACCCTCTCATCTAGAAAAGTAAATTCCCACAGTGTATTTATACTCTCCCAGCCACAGTTGATTGGCACTAGCTATAAAGCAGTTAAAAAATAAGTTCATCTTTAAGCACAATAAAATCAAAGTCCTATCCCTGAGAATCCAAAACCATGAGCAAGAATCAGTGTCTGTCTCTGTGTGTGTCTCTCTCTATCTCTCTCTCTGTCTCCCTCTCTCCTGGTGGCTGGAACTTAAGAGCTAAGGAAAGCCATTTTGCAACTCTGTCTTAGACTAGTGAATAAAAAATAAAAATAATCCTGTGAGTGCCTTGAGTAACAGAATAGAGTAAGCAGGGAGGGGAGACAGCTTTTTAGTTCCTGGTTCTAGACCTATCTGAGGTACAGCTATAGTCCTGCCTTGAATTTTATAAGACATTCCAATGGCCTTAATTCTCCCTTTTCTACTTAAGCCAAAACTTATGACAAAAGAACTCTAACCAATAATTTCACCTTTATCATTTTTTTTGGCTGATAAGTACTACATGCTTATTAAAATTTCAAATAACAGAAACACAAGTCATTTTCTAAAGCTAGGTGACATCATTCCTCTTTTCAAAATGTTTAATGGCTTCTTGCTCCCTCTAAGTAAGTTCAAACACCTGTCATCTTCTAATTTCTGGCCCCAAACTACCTTCCCATCATCATCTCCCGTAACTTTCCTTCAATCACTTCCCTCTACCACTGTCAGCATGTACACAAACACACAGCCCCCACCCACACAAAGTTCAGCCAAACAAAAATGCTCAACATCCCCATAAAACCCCAACTTCATATTTGATTCAGGGTTCCTTCTACCTGGAACACCTTTCCCCCATTATCTCTGCTTTGATCTTTCCCCTAAATCTCCTTCCCTACAAAAAAAGAGAAAGCTGGAAATAATTTTCCCTCTGAAATTTCTACAGCACTCTATTCTTCTCTTATTGTACTGGTTTGTCATATTATCATTATTTATATATGCTTATTTACAGATACCAAATTATATATATAGTCTTTAAAAAATCCATTAACATGGAATAGTAATGGAAATATCCATTAAATGTTAATTGAGAAAAATTAACATTCATAAAAGGGATTCTCGGCCAGGCGCAGTGGCTCAAGCCTGTAATCCCAGCACT
>NW_016829846.1:10951-14391 GCF_001698545.2 Rhinopithecus bieti | reverse complement strand
AAAAAAAAAAAAAAAGAAAGAAAAGAAAAACGTATAGTTTTAAGGGAAATAATGGGCTCGGAGAACCCAAGAAATTCACAAAAATTTCCTTCCATTCTTTAAAATAAAGCAATATCATCCTAGAAGAAGGGAATTATAAATAAATTATATAATAAAGCAATAAAAGTTAACGGGTATAGCAATGGCATTTTATCGATGTTAAATTAGGGATCACGGATATAATTTATTTGTTTTATATCTTTTGATGCTTAGACACTTCTGTGATCTCCCTCTTGGGCAAGTTAACAGGATTCTTATTTATTCACTTTGCTTTCTGCAGCTAATATCCATATAAAAATCACTTTTCTGCTTTTGGTCTCCCAAAACCTCAATGCCTGTTAATTCTGTGACTCAACTCTAACTCTTCTCACTAAGTCACACTCAGAGAACCAAATTTTATTATACATGGTAGAAGGAATGCTTAAGCTGCAGGAAAGGCAAACAAAGGCAAATGTGTCTATAACAATTTTTCTTAGAGGGAAATCAGAACTGGTGAAAACTTATATTTAAGGCCTAATTAACATCTTCTCTCTTAAGCTACATTTCTTTCCTAATTTTCCCCCCATGTTGTTCAGTGTTAGCTATCATTTCTCTAGATATCTCATTTTCAAATCTGGAGTCATATTTCACTTCTCTGACTATACCAGCCTTTAAATTAAATTCATCTCAAAGCCAGTAACTCTTAAATTTATCACTTCCTCTTTATTCTCACTGCTACCACTCTAATAAGTTCTCCTCTTCACACATGCAGACCATGTGGGGCCTTTCAATCAAGACTTGAGCCCTTCTTGAACTCAGGAAAGTTTCTCGTTTCTATAACTTTCCTCCATTTTCTCTATTTGTTCTTAGTAGTATTTTTATTACAGGCCTTTTAAAGGCTACTAAATCTAGCTTCTGTATTGCTTTAACTTTTCTCTCATATTTTTTATCTTTGTCTTTCTGCTATACTCTCAGAGAATCCCTGAATTCTTTCTTCTAAGCTAGCTAATTTGATCTTCACTCCATCTACTGAATTTTTAAAAGATCATATGTTAATTCCAGTAGTTTCTTTTCCATAGCAATCTTTTCCTTTTTGGGTGGACACGATATCTTCCCAAATCTGTGGATTTACAGTTTATTCTGTACCCTATATACACTGTCTCCTCTGGTGTTTCATTATTCAGTTAGTTGAATTTGGTGCCTCTCTTTCAAACTGCTGGTTTTCCTGAAAAGCATGGCTCTTCCTGGTTGTCTATTCCTATTTGCAGATGAGGGTCCAGACTAGAGTTATATTCTGACTGCTGGGGTGAACTTGTTCAGCCCAAGTGAGAATTCCTGTTTGCCCAACAATAAACTTAAATTCAGATCACAGGAGTCCTATCTAGAATGAGTCCATAGGCGAGAAAAAAATCATGTAACCAGCCAGGTTCTCCTTTAATGGTGGAAGAGTATCCCATCTTCCAGGTACTGGAGGGTCAATATCCTTCAGGATAGCTGCAAGCTACCTAAACTACTGCCCCTATCTTTCTTGCTATACAGCACTCACTTTGGAATTTCCTATGGACAAACAAGCAATTCAGAGAGCTGAATTTTGGGCATTATTCCAGCAGGAAAACCATTACAGGCACCTATACTAATAGGTAAATGGTTTAGTTTTCCATGGCTTCAATTATCTGGCTGTACTCATGGCTTGTTCAATCTCCAAGTGCCTCCCTGCTTTTGATGTTGGTGGTACTGCAGGATACCAATTCTTGGCTGGTGTTTTCTACTTTCTGAATAAGGTCACACGTTCACTAAGCTCTCTTGGGTTTTGCCATTAATTGATTTCCAATTGCTTTATTCAACCAGAAATTCATCATATTCTGATTCATACCGCTGAGGTTTTCTTGTTTCTCTGGATTTCTTTTTACATTCTTTATGTGATTTTAGAAGGAAGGAAAAAATAGGCCGGGCACGGTGGCTCATGCCTGTAATCCCAGCACTTAGGGAGGCCAAGGCGGGCAGATCACAAGGTCAGGAGATCGAGACCACCCTGGCTAACACGGTGAAACCCTGTCTCTACTAAAAAAAATAGAAAAAATTAGCCGGGCGTGGTGGCAGGCGCCTGCAGTCCCAGCTACTCGGGAGGCTGAGGCAGGAGAATGGCGTGAACCCGTGAGGTGGAGTTTGCATTGAGCCAAGATGCGCCACTGTACTCCAGCCTGGGCGACAGAGCGAGATTCTGTCTCAAAAAAAAAAAGAAGAAGAAGAAAAAATGTGTGTGTTCTCTAGTCTATGTTGAATTTGAAGTCATTATGAATTTTTATGTGCCAAATAAAACAGCATGGAAATATGTAAATATAAAAAAAAGCAAAAGAACCTATGAGACACCAATAAAAAAAAATCAATAGTAGTGGAAGGTTACAACTCTATCAACACTTAACAGATCAACTACTCTAAAAGGAAAGAAAATGTATATAATCAGTATTAATCTAATAACTAATTCAAATTCCATTATCTAAGAAAAGAATATTTTATTTTCAAACAGTCCTGCCTACTCCATGTCAAGAAGGGGAAAAGAAAATATCTACTATTGTAAACAGAGCCCCATCCTTCCTTGCCCTGTCCCATTTGGAACTTTTGTAGGCTTTGCTCAAATATTCAAGGCCAAGTTTTTGTATTAGTTTTTCCATAAAACCATGTTGAGCCACTCAGTAATTTCAAGGTTTTGTTTGTTTAAAATCTAAGAGTCCAAACTTTCACAATCTATTAAAACTTGGCCCTAAAATGACAAACCTTCTTAAAGCCTGATTTTCTCAAAGCCCCTATTCCTGCTCAGATTAAGAGTTGACATAATACTCTCTGAACTTACTTGTACCAATGAGCTACAAACACTACACTGTTTTAAATGCTTTTAAGACTTAGCTTGATGTGAGGAAATGCACACACTTTCTAACTTGTTTTCAGATATTTAAAGCAGTAGAACCTCCTTAATAAAGTATCGCCATTTAATGCATTCAATAATTTAGCAATATCCATGTTCATTACATAACATTCTACCATATATCATAATGGAATGAGTAAAACAACTCAACTCTTTGGATCACTCGTTTATTTCATAGTGAAAAACTTTAAAGTAGCTTACTAGTTTTTGCTGAAATTCTGAAAAGAAATTCTATTCACGTTTCCTCTACTGAAGTATTCTACCTTTAGATGCAGACTTAGTTCAAGCAGTGTGAGAAACACTTAATGTAATCGAAGGATGAAGACAGTATTTTGACACAGTATCAAGTGGAGATTTAGACTACGCTGTACATGGAATAAATGAAATAAAACCATCCTAGGTAAAATTTTTAAAAGATTAATTTCTGTCAAATGCAGCACATGATGAAGAAAAGTTTAAGTATCAGAAACTGTTTTCTTACACATTTCCTTTTTCTTGC
>NW_016829846.1:6641-8362 GCF_001698545.2 Rhinopithecus bieti | reverse complement strand
TTTCCCCAAAGATTTTTTTTTTTTAATAGAGACGAAGTCTCTCTATGTTGCCCAGGCTGGTCTTGAACTCCTGAGCTCAAGTGATCCTCTCACCTCAGCCTCCTAAACTGCTAGGATTACAGGCCTGAGCTCCATACCCCGCCTTTTAAGAAAACTATCTGAATTGAGGAAGAAAGCTTTCTCAACTCCTTTTACAAAACTAATTTACCATTTAAAACAAAACCTAGGCTGGGCATGGTGGCTCACACCTGTAATCCCAGCACTTTGGGAGGCCAAGGCAGGAGGATGACCTGAGGTCAGGAGTTCAAAAGCAGCATGACTAATATGGTGAAACCCCATCTCTACTAAAAAAACAAAAATTAGCCTGGCTTAGTGGCGGGTGCCTGTAGTCCCAGCTACTCAGGAGGCTGATGCAGGAGAATCGCTTGAACCCGGGAGGCAGAGGTTGCAGTGAGCCGAGATCACGCCACTGCACTCCAGCCTGGGCGACAGAGCGAAACTCTGTCTCAAAAAAAAAAAAAAAAACCTAACAAAAATAACTTAACCAAACTACAAACTTGGTTAATTATGAATCCCAAGTCAAGTATCTGCAAATGTGATCCATCACGTAAATAAAAAAAAAAGCACATCTATCATCTATGTACACGTATGCACGCACGCGCACACACAGACACAGACCCTGGCACAGTATGGGTACTCTAAAATTCACGGATGGAGCCAAATAATGGCCCAAATTAATAGGTCAAAAAATAAACCGCCTGATATTCTCAATACATGCTGAAAAGTTGAAACTGAACGTCTACTTTTGATTTAAAGCAAACTTTTCAGTCAAATTGGGATAGATATTTAACAGTTAAAAAATTAAATAAACAGGATAAATGCTAAAACATGGATGACCTTGAAAACAATATGCTAAGTGAAAGGAGCCAGACATGAAAGATCACGTTATACGATTCCATTTATATGAAACGTCAAGAACAAGCAAATCCATGCAGACAGAAGGTAGATTAATGGTTGCTAGGGGATGAAGGCAGCGGGGAGAGGAGAGTGATTACCAATAGGTATAGGGTTTCTTTTGGGGTGACAAAATGTTCTAATTAGTGGTAATAGTTACAGAACTCTGCATCTACTAAAAAACCACTGAAATGTACATTTTAAAGGGTAGATTTAATAATAGCTTTATCTCAATAAAGGTGTTTAAAAAATACTTAAGTATATGCAATCTTAAACCAGTTCATGTCAGAATGTGTGTTTTGGGATATGAGAATGATGTCAGTCATCACTTGATAACAAAAAGACATCCATTAAACCTAAGGTAAAACATTAGAAGTATTCCCTCTAAAGTCAAAATTAAGACAAGAATGGCCATTAATACTATTATTATAGGATTGTGTGAGAAATGCCAGCCAGTACAATTAGGTAAGATGATGAAATACAATACAAGACATAATTATTATTTGAAGGAAATTAAACTTATTTGCATATGTTGTATCTAGGAAATCCAAGAGAATCAACTGAAAAACTATTATCAATATGAATTCATAAGTACAAATTTATATATACAAAATTAATATATTTGTACATAATTATGTACAAATTTAATATATTTGAAGACAAAAGCTTTCTTATGTAAACACTTAAGAAGGAAAAAATCCCACTGATAAGAGTAATTAAAAACTCTACTGTGTGGGAATTTTTTTTTTTTTTTTTTTTTTTTTTTT
>NW_016829846.1:0-4733 GCF_001698545.2 Rhinopithecus bieti | reverse complement strand
AGCCTGGGCAACACGGTGAAACACTGTCTCTACTAAAATACAAAATTAGCCGGGTATGCTGGTGCACGTCTGTAATCCCAGCTACTCAGGAGGCTGAGGCAAGAGAATCACTTGAATTCGGGAGGCGGAGGTTACAGTGAGCCGAGAGCACACCACTGTACCCCACCCGGGGTGACAGAGCGAGACCCACCCTCAAAAAAAAAAAAAATTTCAATTTTTTAAAATAGCGTCCAATTATAGTCTAGAGAAAATTTCATAGTTTTAGTGTATATATTATAAAATAGATTAAATATGAATGAGCTAAGCCTCTAAATTTTAAATGTCAGAATGAATGCAAATAAAACAGAAGGAAAATATTAACCACAGGAGTAGAAATAGAAAGGATCAATAAAAATAACTATGTTAAAAGTCTAATAATAAAGGCAGCTACTGGCAATACTGATCAGAAAAAAAGGAACAAACTAACAAAATTAGGTTTTCAAAAGTCATCGGGGAAATCTGTATTTTGTAATAACGCATCTGAAATTTAATATTTTTCTATAAAATTGTTCATTTTGTATAAATGACCAAAAAAACCTCAAGAACAGCCAAAAAAAAGACTTATCATCATGAAAGAAACAATTATCAGAAACCACAAATTTACACTCAGAAGACACCAAGCACAGATAATTTCACAGATGAGTTCTTACTTTTAAGAAACAGATCGCCTTGCTCGGACAAGGTGGCTCACGTCTGTAATCGCAGCACTTTGGGAGGTCAAGGTAGGCCCATCACCTGAGGTCAGGAGTTCGAGACCAGCCTGGCCAACATGGTGAAACCCGCCTCTACTAAAACTGCAAAATTAGCCGGGCATGGTGGCGGGCACCTGTAATCCCAGCTACTCAGGAGGCTGAGGCAGGAGAATCACTTGAACCAGGGAGGTGGAGATTGCAGTGAGCCGAGCTCATGCCACTGCACTCCAGCCTGGGCGACAGAGATTCTGTCTCCAAAAAAAGAAAAGAAACAGATTGTCTCTATTAAATAGCAACTGTTTAAAAAAGAAAGAAAGAAAGAAAGAAATACTCCCCAATTTATCTTGTGAGATTAATATAACTTTGTTATCCAAACAAGATTACATAAAAAAGGAAAAGTACATGGCAATAACAAAGATATGCAAATATCCAGGAATCCAAAAACAGTTTAAAATAGAAAATGTAGGACCCACGCTGTAGCTCACGCCTATAATCCCAGCTCTTTTGGAGGCCCAGACAGGACAACTGCTTGAGACCAGGAGTTCAAGACTAGCCTGTGCAACATGGCAAGACTGTCTCTACAAAAAAATTTTAAAAATCAGCCCAGCATGGTGGCACATGCCTATGGTCCCAGCTACTTGGGAGGCTGAGGTGGGAGGATGGCTTGAGCCCAGAAGGTCAAGACTGCAGTGAGCCATGCACTCCCACCTGGGCAACAGAGCAAGACCCCATCTCAAAATGTAAAATAAAAAAACTAAAAATAAAACAGAAGAGTAATGAACTTCATCACGCCAACAGATGTAGCAAAAGCATTAGCAAAATTAAAATCCTCCTCACGGTAGAAACTCTAAAATTATAAGTAAAAGAGAACTGCAACTAAAAAATATCATCCAGCCTGGCCAGGATGGTGAAACCCCAACTCCACCAAAAATACAAAAAAAAAAAAAAGGAAAAAAAAGAAATTAGCCGGGCATGGTGGCACATGCCTGTAGTCCCAGCTACCTGGGAGGCTGAGGCAGGAAAATGGCTTGAACCCAGTAGGTGGAGATTGCAGTGGGCGGAGATCACACCACTGCACTCCAGCCTGGACGACAGAACAAGACCCCATTTCAAAATAAATAAATAAATAAAAATATCATCAGCACCCCCTCTCAAAAAAGCCCACTACAATATCATATTTAATGACAAAACATTAGAAGCACTCCATCAAACTAGAGAAGGATGCCCATTATCAATGCTTCTACTGAACACTTCAATAGAGGAATTAGTCAATGCAGTAAAACCAGAACAAGAAATAGGAGGCAAGAAGGAATGGAAAAGAAGAAATAAAACTGTATTATTCACAGACATGAAAACTACTTAGAAAATACAAAAGAATTACGAACTGTGTTTCTGTTTGTTTGTTTTTGTTTGGTTTTGAGACGAAGTCTGCCTGCCTTGGCCTCCCAAAGTGCTGGGATTACAGGCGTGAACCACCACACCCAGCCATGAACTGTTATTACAACTACATTTCTCTGACTCTGAAGATACTAATTGTAAGCTATAGCCTTATTTTACACACGACTAAGAAAAAAACATTGCCAATTAAACTGATACAGTATTTTCTTATTATCTAGGATTTTCATTCTAGATTTATCAAGACTATTCAGACTTATTTAGACAGACTTTTATCGTATCTTGTGCATAAGAAGCAAAAGAAATTGGCCAGGCGCAGTGGCTCATGCCTGTAATCCTAGCACTTTGGGAGGCCGAGGCGGGCGGATTGCCTGAGTTCAGGAGTTCAAGAACAGCCTGGGCAACACGGTAAAACCCTCTCGAGTAAAATATAAAAAATTAGCTGGGCATGGCGGCGTGCGCCTGTAGTCCCAGCTACTTGGAACGCTGAAGCAGGAGAATTGCTTGAACCTGGGAGGTGGAAGTTGCAGTGAGCCGAGATCGTGCCACTGCACCCCACCTTGGGCGACAGAGCGAGACTTCTTCTCCAAAAAAAAAAAGCAGCAAAATAAACTGTTAAGGTATTCCTACAACTTCACATTCAAGGTCCTACTATGGATTGCTTTTCCACTTAAAACTGTTCAACTGTTGCTAACAATATCGTGCTCTGCCAATAAGAGTGTTGGTGATGCAGCACTTCTTAAAATGATCCATTATTATTTATGGGATTTTCTTTCAAGGCAGACACCCACTTCGCAATTTCTTCCACCTCCAGTTTTATTATTTGGCATGAAATAACAATACAACAATGCACATACTCATTTAAAGTGATGACAAAATGAAGAGACCTGACCAAGTTTGTGCATGTGCAGGCAATGATAACTACATCATGACTGCTGCCTAGATAACAGTGATTATAGGACACCATCAAAGATCTATTTTGATTTCAGATATGTGAAGATGTAGGTAGGAAAAGTGTACCTCAGAATCCATGTAATATGATGAGAGTTCAGCAAGGTTACTTGATCAATACATATAAGTCAACAGTGATCCTTATACATCAGCAATAATAGAAATTATAACTAAAAGAAAATCCTATTCACAATGACAACAAAAATTACACAGTATCTAACAAAAATATCTAATAAAAGTTGTGCAAGAGCTTTATGAAAAGTAGTAGCACATACCCAGAATTCAAATCCCAGCTCTATTAGCATTTATCTACATGAATCTATGTATTTATTCTATAAATTTGAGGCAAATATAAAAATCCAACAGTTTTCACAGAAATTGACAAACTAACCCCAAAATATGCAAAGGGAGGAAAATAGCTAAAATAATCCTGAAGGAAAAGAATATATATTGTTTTAATTATAAAGTCATTATTATTAAATCAGGATAATATAGATATTGAGATAGGCAAACAGATCAATGAAACCATAAGAGAGAAATTAAAAACAGATACATATGTGGGAATATGATATACCTCAGGAGTTGCATTACAAATCAGTGGGGAGAAATGCTGAACTATTTGATAAATCCACATGAAAAAGACATGATTCCTACGTCACACAATAGAGAAAAAACTCCGGTGAATTAATGACCTAAATATGAAAAAGCACAGTATCACTACAACCTTGGGGTAAGGGAAGAATTTATTGAAGACCTAAGAAAACACAAGCCATAAATGAAAAAAATTGAGAACTGGCTACCATCATATTAAGAAGTCCTACATAAAAAATTTTCCACAGAGTTAAAAGCCAAGCCACAGACCAGGAAAAGATATTTTCGGTATATATAATCACAAATTAGTATCCAGAATATAAAACCCATAAACCAGCCGGCCACAGTGGCTCACACCTGTAACCCCAGCACTTTCGGAGGCCAAGGAGGGCCGATCACTTGAGGTCAGGAGTTTGAGACAAGCCTGGCCAACATGGTGAAACCCTGTCTCTACTGCAAACACAAAAATTAATGGGGCATGGTGGCAGGTGTCTGTTATCCCAGCTACTCAGGAGGCTGAGGCAAGACAATTGCTTGAACCTGGGAGGCAGAGGCTACAGTGAGCCCAGACCATGTGCCACTGCACTCCAGCCTGGACAATAGAGCAAGACTCCATCTCAAAAAAAATAAAAATAAATAAATAAAACCCATATACCAATAAGGAGGAGGCAACAATCCAACAGAAAAATGCACCAAAGGTATATATGCACAAGCAATTCATAAAATACTCTGATGGCCAATAAATATATGGAGGAAAAAAGGTCAACCTCACTAGTAATCTTAGACATGCAAAATGCAAATAGCAAGGAGATGCCATTTACACCCAACAGATTGGGAAAAAATTGCAAAATCTAATCCTTTGGCAGTGATTTGGGGAAACAGGATCAAACACAGCTGGCGGGAGTGTCAAATAGAAGACAATTTGCCATTTTGGCAATTCCCAGTAAAGTTGACAATGCACAGACTTCTTAAATGAAGCAATTCTACTTCTACTATATGTATATAATCCCAAGAAAGACAAACCATGTATAAGGATGTTCATAGCAGTATTAAATTGAAATTAAG
>NW_016829845.1:0-809 GCF_001698545.2 Rhinopithecus bieti | reverse complement strand
GCTTATTCATTATTAGATTTCCCTATTTTCCACATTTATTTTAAGAGAGTGTGTGTGTGCTTGTGTGTGTATATATGAGAGAGAGAATGCAAGATTAACCTTGGCATTGAAAATCACCTTCCAATTAAAAAATTATGTTAATTTATGTTCTTTTGACATTAAGAGAGGTTAGTTATTTTCATTCAGATCTATCAACCTTTTCTTTAATAACTGCTTTTGTTTTTTAAATAATTAACAAATTGCTTCCAATTTAGCAATAAATATTTCTTTAACTCATTTTTTAAATAATTTATTTAAATACTTTTTTGTCTATTTGAAACTGATTTTGGTTTATGACATTAACACTATTTGTTGATTACTATCTTCCTTCTCCATTGGTTTGTGATCGTTCTTTCAGCAGGAAATCAATGTTTATGACCATTAGAGTCTATTTTATGGCAGTTTACTATATTCCATTAATTTGCCTGTTAAATATGATATGGTAAGAGGTTATTATACGGATTGATTATACTGTGTTGTTTTATATAGCCCAATTTTAATGATTTTATAGCTTATAATTTATTTAATATCCAGAAAGGCATGTCCCTTCTTATTACTCTTTCTTTTCCACATTTTCTTAGCTATTATTGCCTCTTTATTTTTCCAGATGAAGTTTAATGTTTTAAAAAAAGATCATAAATAAATAACTTGTTATTGCATTGGAAGTACAAACTATTTAAAAAAGAACCACAGTGGTTGATCTCCTCATCCAGACTCATGGCAAATCTCTCCATTTGTCAAAGACTTACTTATTATCTCCGAGGAAAAGT
>NW_016829844.1:0-1088 GCF_001698545.2 Rhinopithecus bieti | reverse complement strand
TTGATAAATGCCATGTGGATATTTGTCTTCTATACTGACCACAAAGGCCATACTGCATATTTCTATTTAAAAGAATGCTATCCTTTTGCTCAGTCTCTACAAAAATGAATATTTTAGCTAATGAATTATATTAGCACAAAGTACAATATAAGCAGAAATGAAACTAAGAAGAAAGTTAAAGTCGTGTGTGTGTGTGTGTGTGTGTGTGTGTGTGTGTGTGTTTAAGGTAGTTATTAGGATGAACTTCTCAGTAGAAAATCAAAAAACTGTAGTAGAAATGCCAGATGTAATTTATGGAAATAAATGCAATTAGTTTAGCTTACGAGATAGGTTGTGTTAATGACTCCATCTGTGCCTGCATCTGCACCTTTTGCCTAAGTAACCTTTACTCTGGGTATGAGCCCATTAAGTGACCTGGTTTGAGCCAATGGGAAGTCGTAAAGCAGAGGCTTAAATTAATACTTACACATTTCTTCCATTTTGTGGTGCACCTCTCCTATTCACATGCTAACATATCTAAGGTGGTCTGAGGAAGATGAAAATCTCACAGAGCTAGATTCTATACTCTCCAGTCAATCCATCTGTACCCATCCTGCATCAGTCAACACCAGCTGACCTTTAGTGAGGATGTCAGCTGTGGTTGGCTAGGTTTCAGATACAATATGCTTTTTCAACTCAGAGACTTTTTTTATTATAAGCTGAGAAAAAACACATTCTGTGGAATGGCATGTATCACTATCTTAAAATTAAATAGATTTTGCATTAATCATTATTTACATATATTTAATAGCACCCTTAAGAGCTTAGGGACTTTAGAAAGACACTCTTTTAAGAAGAAAGATGGCTGGGTGCAGTGGCTCACGCCTGTAATCCCAGCACTTTGGGAGGCCAAGACAGGTGGATCACCTGAGATCAGGAGTTTGAGACCATCCTGGCGAACTTGGTGAAACCTCGTCTCTACTAAAAATGTAAAAATTAGCTGGGCATGGTGGTGGGTGCCTGTAATCTCAGCTATTCAGGAGGCTGAGGTAGGAGAATTGCTTGAACCCAGGAGACGAAGGTTGCAGTGAGCCAAGATCACATCACTG
>NW_016829843.1:0-296 GCF_001698545.2 Rhinopithecus bieti | reverse complement strand
TTTTAGGGTATGTGAGAAGGGATATTTTGGTTTCCATGGAAACTAATGGTGACAAAGGAAATATCCTCAGACAAACACTAGAAAGAAGCTTTCTGAGAAACTGCTTTATGATTTTTGAATTTACCTCACAAGTTGCATGATTCTTTTCATGGCGCAGTTTGGTTACACTGTTTTTGGGAAATTTGAGAAGGGATATTTTGGATTGCCTTGAAGCCTACGATGACAAAGAAATATCCTCAGATAAAAACAGAAAAGCTTTCAGAGAAACTGCTTGGTGATGTGTGAATTCATATCAC
>NW_016829842.1:0-1511 GCF_001698545.2 Rhinopithecus bieti | reverse complement strand
ATAGATAAGGCTCACTAGCCACAGAAAATAGGCAGTAATTTTTTAAAGGACTCCAGCTCTTTCTCTTTCTCAGGGGAGATGGGTTTTCTTACATAGCTACCTCTGCTCTTTTGGGTTTTCATTTGCATAGAACATCTTTTCCATTCTTTCACTTTCTTTATTTCTTTATTTCTTTTTTTTTTTTTTTTTTTTTTTTTTGAGGCAGAGTCTCACTCTGTTGCCCAGGCTGGAGTGCAGTGGCACGATCTCCAATCACTGCAAGCTCCACCTCCCAGGTTCACACCATTCTCCTGCCTCAGCCTCCCACGTAGCTGGGACTACAGGCACCCGCCACCATGCCCAGCTAATTTCTTGTAGTTTTTTTTAGTAGAGACGGGGTGTCACTGTGTTAGCCAGAATGGTCTTGATCTCCTGACCTCATGGTCCGCCCACCTCAGCCTCCCAAAGTGCTGGGATTACAGGTGTGAGCCACCGTGCCCGGCCCTTTCACTTTCAATTGATGTGTATTATTAAAGCTAATGTGAGTCTCTTATAAGCAGTATATATTTGGCTCTTGTTTTTTATTCATTCAGCCACTTTATGCCTTTTAATTTGAGGATTTAATTAATTGACATTCAAGATAATTTTGGATAAAGACTTACTACTCTCATTTTGTTCATTATTTTCTGTTTGTCTTGTATATCCCTTGTTCCTTTCTTCCTCTCTTGCTGTCTTCTTTTGTGATTAAATTATTTTCTGTTGTAGTATGCTTTGATTCCTTACTTACTATTTTTTGTATGTTTTCTACAGGTTTTTGCTTTGTAGTTACCATGAGCCTTACGTTTAACATCTCGTAGTTCTAACAGGCTATTTTTTTCTGATAACACTTAACTTTTTTTGAATAAAATCTCTGCACTTTTACTCTACCCTGCCCTCACCTTTTGTTTTTGTTGTCATAATTTATATTTTTATATTGTATATCCCTTAATGAATTATTGTAGCCATTATTATTATTATTTTAAGACAGAGTCTTGCTCTGTCGCCCAGGCTGGAGTGCAGTGGTATGATTTTGGCTCACTGCAAGCTCCACCTCCCAGGTTCATGCCATTCTCCTGCCTCAGCCTCCTGAGTAGCTGGGACTACAGGCACCCGCCACCATGCCTGGCTAATTTTTTTTTTTTTGTATTTTAGTAGAGACAGGGTGTAGCTATTATTTTTTAAACAGTTTTGTTTTCAACTTCCTGCTAAATAGAAGTGATTTATATACCACCACAATAGTATTAGAGTATTCTGAATTTGAGTGTACTTACTTTTACTATCAAGTTTTTTATTTTCATATGCTTTTGTGTTACTAATTAGCATCCTTTTCTTTCAGCTTGAAGAACTCCCTTTAGCATTTCTTCTAAGATAGGTCTGGTACTGATGAACGCCATCATTTTTTGTTTCTCTGGGAAAGTATTTATTCTCTTTCATTTCTGAAGGACAGTTATTTTTGCATAAAGAATTTGCAGCTGGAAGTTTATTTTCCTTTA
>NW_016829841.1:8930-11058 GCF_001698545.2 Rhinopithecus bieti | reverse complement strand
ATATTTTATTAAAAAAAAAAATTGGAGGTCTTATTTGTAAAATCTGTAACAAGAGAAGATGCTCCCTTTTACTGCTTTATTATAATACTAGAAGTCCTGGCCAGAGGAGTCAAAGACTTGAAAAAGAAATAAAGGGGCGGGGTGTGGTGGCTCACGCCTGTTATCCCAGCACTTTGGGAGGCTGAGACGGGCAGATCATGAGGTCAGGCGATCGAGACCATTCTGGCTAACATGGTGAAACCCATCTCTACTAAAAATACAAAAAATGAGCTGGGCGTGGTAGCGGGAGCCTGTAGTCCCAGCTACTGGGGAGGCTGAGGCAGGAAAATGGCGTGAACCTGGGAGGCGGAGCTTGCAGTGATCCACCAGTGCAGTCCAGCCTGGGCCACAGAGAGAGACTCTGAGAAAGACAGAGAGAGAAAGAAAGAGAGACAGGGAGAGGGAAGGAGGGAGGGAGGGAGAGAGGGAAGGAAGGAAGGAAAGAAAAGAACATCGAAGTTGGAAAGAAAGTCAAGTTAGCCTTATTTACAAATGATACGATTTTATACTTAGATAAATCTAAAGGCCCGCCTAAAAAAACAGACCAGGCAGGGTGCGGTGGCTCATACCTGTAATCCTAGCACTGTGGGAGGCTGAGGCAGGTGGATCACCTGAGGTCAGGAGTTTCAGACCAGCCTGGCCAACATAGTGACACCTCATCTCTACTAAAAATACAAAACAAAACAAAACAAAACAAAAAATAGCCTGTGGTTGTAGTGCACAACTGTAGTCCCAGCTACTTGGGAGGCTGAGGCAGGAGAATCACTAGAACCTGGGAGATGGAGGATGCAGTGAGCCGAGATTGAGCCACCACATTGCAGCCTAGGCGACAGAGCAAGACTCTGTCACAAACAAACAAACAAACAAACCGACCTGATAAATTCAGTAAAGCTGCAGGATACAAAATAAATGTAACTTAAATCAGTAGTGTTTACACCAACACTGAACAATCTGATAAAGAAATCAAGAAAGTAATTTTATTTATAAGGGCTATAAGGAATAGAAAATAGCTGTGAATTAATTTAGCCAAAAAAGTGAAAGATCTATATTAGGAAAATATAAAACACTGATGAAAAGAATTGAAGAAGACAAAAAAAGGAGTTTTATGCTTATACAATGAAAGAATTAATATTGTTAAAATGGCAATATTACCTAAAGCAATTTGCAGATTCAATGGCATTCCCATAATATTACCAATTATATATTTCATGGAAATAGAAAAAATATACTAAAATTTATATAGAACCACAAAAGATCCTGAAACACCAAAGCAATTTGAGCCAAAAAAGAAAAAAACTCAAGATGAAGGCATCACACTACCTGACTTCGAAATTTACTGCAAAGTTATAGTAATTATATCGTCGTGGTGATGGCATAAAAGCAGATATACTGACCAAGGGAACAAAATAGAGGAACCAGAAATAAACCTGTGCATTTATAGACAATTCGTCTCTGACAAGTGCACCAATAACATACAATGTAAAAAAGACAGTCTTTACAAAAAACGATGTTGACAAAACTAGATGTGCATAACTATATGCATAAGAATTAAAATAGACCCCTATTATCTCACTGCACATAAAAAATGAACTCAAAGTGTGCTAAAGACCTAAATCTAAGATCTGAAACAACCAGAAGAAAACACACTGGGGAAAACTCCAGAACATATTCTTGGGAAAATTTTTTTTTTTTTTTGAGATGGAGTTTTGCTCTTGTTGCCCAGGCTGGAATGCAATGGTGTGATCTCAGCTCACCGCAACCTCTGCCTGCTAGGTTTAAGTGATTCTCCTGCCTCAGCCTCCCTAGTAGCTGGGATTACAGGCATGTGCCACCATGTCGGGCTAATTTTGTATTTTTAGTAGAGATGGGGTTTCTCCATGTTGGTCAGGCTGGTCTTGAACTCCTGACCTCAGGTGATCTGCCCACCTCAGCCTCCCAAAGTGTTGGAATTACAGGCACTGTGCCTGGCCTAAACAGCTTTCTTACCTGAAAATTGAGGTGGTAACCTCAAAGAGACTAGAGAGATTTACATTCTGTGAAGAAAAATGGAGATCAGGGCCCTAGGTAATTTTTTTTTTTTTTTTTTTTT
>NW_016829841.1:3304-8787 GCF_001698545.2 Rhinopithecus bieti | reverse complement strand
GATTCTCCTGCCTCAGCCTCCCTAGTAGCTGGGATTACAGGCATGTGCCACCATGTCGGGCTAATTTTGTATTTTTAGTAGAGATGGGGTTTCTCCATGTTGGTCAGGCTGGTCTTGAACTCCTGACCTCAGGTGATCTGCCCACCTCAGCCTCCCAAAGTGTTGGAATTACAGGCACTGTGCCTGGCCTAAACAGCTTTCTTACCTGAAAATTGAGGTGGTAACCTCAAAGAGACTAGAGAGATTTACATTCTGTGAAGAAAAATGGAGATCAGGGCCCTAGGTAATTTTTTTTTTTTTTTTTTTTTGAGACAGGGTCTCTGTCTCCCAGGCTGAAGTATAGTGACGCTATCTCGGCTCACTGCAACCTGTGCCTCCCAGGTTCATGCCATTCTCCTGCCTCAGCCTCCCAAGTAGCTGGGACTACAGGCGCCGCCACTACACCTAGATAATTTTTTGTGTTTTTAGTAGAGATGGGGTTTCACCATGTTAGCCAGGATGGTCTCAATCTCCTGACCTCGTGATCCGCCTGCCTCGGCCTCCCAAAGTGCTAGGATTACAGGCGTGAGCCACTATGCCCAGCCCCTAGTTAATATTTTTAAACCTAGAAAAGTCCTTTAAACATTTTCTGAAGATTTCTGGGCCTTAACTGGAGCTTAGAACTCTGGAATACCGGACCTCTACTGAAACACATGTTGATGGGAAATGGGATAACCCAAAAATGTAAAAAAGAGAAAGAGTGATGTTCTCCTCAGAATATCACTGATCTAACAAGCCCCATGTGGTCTACTTATGGGCTAGATAAAGCCAGAAATATCACAATTGACCTTTTGAAACCCAGTCAACTAGACAAGGCCAGTTGGAACAGCTGCCACTGACAGACCAGGATGACTCGTACACCCCTAATAGGTCTTCACAGGGGAGGCACTTCAGAGTGGATGGAGGGAAGAAACAGTAGCTGGGCTGAAGGGGGAGGAAGCTTGGAACCCTGAATTGGGCAACTGCACACCTCGACTCACTCCTGGCCACCAACAACTACAGGGGAATATGTGAACTGAACAGGCAAGGGGCAACCTGCTCTTAACATGCGCCTGCAGAACCCCAGCAGGAAGAGACCCCTCAACGAACAGGGACACTTGAGTTGGCAGGGAGAGCTGCTTAGAGAACTGGTCAGGGCAGAAATCCAGATGGCATGGATCTCAGTGTTTGGTGCAGGAGCATCTGTAGCAGAGCATGGCCAGGTACATTCATTCCCTTAGGCTTGACTTGCTCCCATAAGAGATTTTAGCTTTAGGGGAACTGTGGGACTCAAACTCTGCAGGGAAGTCTTGCCCGTCAGATGGGCTGGTCCACCCTGAGTACCCCTTGGTTTGCTGGCCTCTCTCAGGGCCCCAGCCTGGCTGGGCCTGCTTACAGGGCAGCCTTGGGGTGCCCTGGGAGACCACACTAGTGGGCCAGGCCTGACCAGCAGAGAGCTCCAGCACAGCAGCCCCAATGGCTACACCCCAGCCCACGCAGTCACACTTTATAGCGTAGCCTCCTAAGGACCATGGCAACTTCCCACATCATTTTGTTTGTGGGTGTTTGTGCAGGCAGGTTTTGCTTTTCTTGCTCTGCCAGTGCGTAGGAGTGCAGTCACTCACCCCCTGCCCAGCCAACCACTGTTGCACACAGAGCCAGCCAGCCCTGCTGGCACAAGTACCCTGCCCTTTTGCTAACACTGTCCAGGGAGCAGCAGATTCTCACCCTGAGTGACTACCCCGTTTGTGAGAAGTAGAAAGCAGACAAGGCACACAGGTGTGTGCTCACTAGTGTACTGGTCTTGAGCGAACACCACCTCCAATATGACCCAGCTGCCAGCAGGGATCTCCACCCACCTCTCAGCTGCATTGCCTCTGCCATAGCGGTGAATCCACAGGGAGGAAGGTACCCCAGCACCAGGTAGCACTCTGCCACAGCTGCTGCTAGCTCTGCTATTGGCATGTGCAAATGAAAACAAATCCTGCTCTCACCATGCTTTGAAAAACTTTGACTGATACCACCCATGGGACTGTAATGACCAGTAGTCTGGGAACACCTCAACACCTGCCATGAGGATGCAGATAACTAAGTTGGGGTACAAGTCCCCCAGAGTTAGAACATGCAGTCCAGGTACTGGGAGCCTAACCTTAATCCCCTAAAATCTTCCAAAAATGAGTCTGTTGGTTCCATCCACCTTCAACCAAAATTAAACCCTCAAGGTCACCAAATAGTATAAAAGAAAAAAAAAATCCAAAGGTAGCAACCTCAAACATTAAAGCTAGACAAGCCCACAAAGATGAGAAAGAATAAATGCAAAACCCTGGCAACTTAAGAAGCCATAGTGCCTTCTTTCTTCCAGATGTTCACACTACCTGCCCAACAAAGGTTGTGTACGTGCCTGGAATGGCTGAAATGACAGAAATAGAATTTACTTTTACTTTCTTTTTTTTGAGAGAGAGTCTTGCTCTGTTGCCCAGGCTGGAGTAGAGTGGTGCAATCTTGGCTCACTGCAAGCTCTCTGCGTTTTGGGTTCAAGTGATTGCCCTGCCTCAGCCTCCAGAATAGTTGGGACTACAGGCATGTGCCACCACACCCAGCTAATTTTTGTATTTTTTGTAGAAATGAGGTTTCTCCATGTTGGCCTGACTGGTCGTGAATTGACCTTAAGTGATCTGCCCATCCCACCTTCCCCGAGTGTTGGAATTACAGGCATTAGCCACTACACAGGGCCTAGAAATACAATTTAGAATGTGTACAGGAACAAAGATAATTAAACTATAGTAGTGCATTGAAACCCAATCCAAGGAATCTAAAAATTGTGATAAAACAATGCAGGAGCTGATAGACAAAATAGACAGCATAGAGAAGAACATCACCAACCTGCTAAAGCTGAAAACCCCACTCCCACTTCAGCCTGCCAAGAAGCTCGGACTACGGGTACTGCCATCAGGCTCAACTTATTTTTATTTTTATTTTTTTTTGAGATGGAGTCTTGCTCTGTCACCCAGGCTGACGTGCAGTGGCGCAATCTTGGCTCACTGCAAGCTCCACCTCCGGGGTTCACGCCATTCTTCTGCCTTAACCTCTCAAGTAGCTGGGACTACAGGTGCCTGCCACCGTGCCTGGCTAATTTTTGCTTTGTATTTTTAACAAGGGTTTCACCTTGGTAGCCAGGATGGTCTCGATCTCCTGACCTCATGATCCACCCTCCTCAGCCTCTGCACCCCATCGCTGTATATTTTTAAATGAAGTGTCTGTTCAAGGCATTTGCCCATTTTTAAATTTGAATGTGTGCTTTTTTGTTGTTGAGATTTTTTTTGCCTTTTGCCTTTTGCCTTTTTTCTGCTTGCTAGGGAAGAATTTTAAAAACTGGTGGTGTATTTTGGATAAAAGTCCTTCACCAGAAGGGCGTTTTGCAAATAATTTTCTCCTAGTCTATGACTTGGCTTTTCTTTTAACATTATCTTTTGCAGAACAGAATTTTAATTTTAATGTAGTCTGGCCTATCAGTTCTCTTTTTCATGGATCATGCTTTTGATGTCATACATAAAAGTCATTTCCAAACTTAAGATTGTCTAGATTTTTTCCTGTGGTTATTTTCTGGGTGTTTTACAGTTTTATGTTTTATGATTACATATGTGATTAGTTTGAGATCATTTTTGTGAAGGATGTAATGTCTGTATCTAGATTCTTTTTTTTCCATTTGGATATCCAATTATTCAAGCACCATTTGCTCAAAAGACCATCTTTTCTTTTTACTATTACCTTTGCCTTTGTGTCAAAGATAAGTTGATATATTTTTATTTTCTTTTTCCTTCCTCTCATTCTTTTTTTTTTTTTTCCTCTTCCTCTTTTTTTTTTTTTTTTTTTTTGTAGAGACAGGGTCTCACAATGATGCCCAGGCTAGTCTCAAACTCCTGGCCTAAGGTACCTTGTCTTGGTCTCCAAAACTGCTGAGATTATAGGCATGAGCCACTAATGGCTCTGTTTTCTTTTATTGATTTATTTATTAGTCTATATTTTAATCTGTACTACATTGTCTTGACCACTATAGCTTTATAGTATCATTTAAGGTCTGGTAGTACCCTTCTTCACACTTCATTAGTTAACATACATTTCAGTTCTGGAATTATTATTTTTTATTTTACTGATATTTTCTTTTTTCATTTTGTTTGGTTTTATTTTTGTTTTTCAGACTGAGTCTTGCTCTGTCCCCAGGCTGGAGTGCAGTGGCACAATATTAGCTCACTGCAACCTCCACCTCCCGTGTTCAAGCAATTCCCCTGCCTCAGTCTCCCACGTAGCTTACAGGCACGCACCACAATGCCTGGCTCACTTTTTGTATTTTAGTAGACACAGGGATTAACCATGTTGGCCAAGATAGTTTACTGATTTCAACTTAATGAGACACTATACTTCTTGTGGTTTTTATTCATGATTTCCCATAATTATTTGAGACCAATATAATTGAGTTGATTTAAAATCTCTGTCCAGTAAGCCTAATGTGTGCTTCCTCAGAGACAGTTTTGTTCATTTTCTTTTTTATTCTTTTTTTCTGCTTTGTAGCCCATGAAAATATTAATTTTCCTTTTATTCTGTGAATAAACCACATATTTTGCTTCTTAGCTTGGCTTTACATTTTGTTGAAAACTAGACATTTTGACATTGTAATCTGGTATCTCTGTAATTCAGATTCTTTTGTCTTATTAGAGTTGACTTTGTTGTTTGTTGTGGGTTATAACTGTTTTGTAACTTTTTAATACTGTTTTTTATAAGACTGCATTTCTATTGTTTTATGTGATTCCTGAATCTTTTTTAAAAAACATTGTGCTTATATGGTGGCTTGACATAATTTTTTCTTTTTTTTTTTTTGACATAATTTTTTCTAATACATGGAATCCACAACAATCAAATGACAGAAAAGAAAAAAAGTCTCCCAGTTTTGTAAACTGGCTATTTTGGGCAGTGTTTCAAAACTCAGAAAGTCATTTATAGCTCTGCTTTAGCCTTGCCTTCCTGCTTCAGCTCAGTCTGAATATCAACCAGAGGTTAGCTTATGATTTCCTCATGTATTGTCTGAATGTTTATTCTGCACTTCGCGTGGATATGGGTTCTTTTTTATTTATAGGACCTCTCCAAAGCTTTTATTCCCAAAGATAACTCTCCCAGATTGGTGTCTTCATGCCTTTCATCAATTTATTATTTGCTCTGACTTTACTTTTTTGTTCCTGGTAGCGTTGCCTATTCATTTGACTTTCCATGTCATTGTAGGAATGAATGCCCCTGCTTTTCTACCTTTCCACCCTTAGAAATCCAAGTTATGTGAAGGAAAAGGAAATGCCTTGTGAGTTGTGCAGAGAATCCTCAGACAAATTAAAATGGGTAAAATACACAGATAGAATTTCCTGGAAACAAGGTCTTCTCTGCTGTCTCTGGAACCAAGTATTTTTTTTTTTTTTTTT
>NW_016829841.1:0-3087 GCF_001698545.2 Rhinopithecus bieti | reverse complement strand
GAGTGCAGTGGCCGGCTCTCAGCTCACTGCAAGCTCCGCCTCCCGGGTTTACGTCATTCTCCTGTCTCAGCCTCCCGAGTAGCTGGGACTACAGGCGCCCGCCAGGTCGCCCGGCTAGATTTTTATATTTTTTAGGGCGCCACCTCGCCCGGCTAGTTTTTTATATTTTTTAGTAGAGACGGGGTTTCACCATGTTAGCCAGGATGGTCTCGATCTCCTGACCTCGTGATCCGCCCGTCTCGGCCTCCCAAAGTGCTGGGATTACAGGCTTGAGCCACCGCGCCCGGCCTAGGAACCAAGTATTTGTATGGGAACTTGGGATGCAATTTTCATGACATCTATGCTAAGAAGGGAGTTGATCAAAGGTAAGTTAAAATGTCACAATTCTCTTTATTATGTTTAAGTTCCTTTTTCTCCATTTGACATTCACAGTATTGATGTCAACTATTTTTCAGAATTCTGACAATATTATGACAATTTTTTTGCCTTTTCTTCTGTTTCTGCTTCTTTTGTTTTGTGTTTGGTGTTTCTGCAGAGGGACAGGGTTTTGAAAAATCTCTGCAGAGCCATTTTTGCTGATTTCACTTACAAGGTAAAACTTCCTATAGGACCTATTAATTGAAGTATTGTGGGATAAAACATATTGTTTTAATTAGGAGTCATAGTCTTCAAAAGAGATTACTAGTGGAAGATTCATGGGAGACAAGGCTGCATTATATCATATGATTTTTGCATTATATAGGCTGGTACTACTGAAATACGGTAGCACAGTAGCTTCATGTCAGTTGAATCTACTCATAAAGGTGAGTGGAAGGATTGACTAAGCCCTGGATTTGGAAACTGCAGTGAAATATGATTCCATGACTGCACTCTAGAGTGGGTAATAGAGTAAGGCCTTGTTTCTAAAAAAAGTTAAATTAGCAAATAAATAAAACTGAGATGGGAACACAAATAACCTAACAAAATTAAAAACATAATAAAGCTTTAGTAATAAAAAAGTGTTATTTTTATGCAGTAATATATTTATATATTAGGGCATAGAACTATTCTCATGCAAATATAAAAACATAATACATAATAAGGTTGGCAATACTAACAGAAAAGATGCAGTATTCAACAAACAATGGTAAGACAGTGACTGTTGTATACAAAGAAGTGGTAAATCTAAATAAATTCTTACTTTATAGAAACAATTCAGGATATATTACATAACTAAGTGACCAAAAACAATCAAATTTGGTATTTCAAGAAGTCAAAATTTAGGGTCCTGGGAAAATTTTGGATTTTAAACAAGATACAAAAGAAAACACTAAGTATAATTGGAAAGTAATTAATTCAATTATATGAAATTTGAAGACACAGCTGGATGCAATGTCTCACCCCTGTAATCCTAGCACTTTGGGAGGCTGAGGCAGGTGGATCACCTGAGCTCAGGAGTTTGAGATCAGCCTGGCCAACATAGTGAAACCCTGTCTCTGATAAAAATACAAAAATTAGCCGGGCATGGTGGCAGACACCTGTAATCCCAGCGACTTGGGAGGCTGAGGCAGGAGAATTGCTTGACCCTGGGAGCCAGAGGTTACAGTGGGCCGAGATGGCACCATTGCACTCCAGCCTGGGCAATAGAGCAAGACTCCATCTCAAAAAAATAAAAATAAAAAAAAGAAATTTGAAGACACAAAAGTACCTACCAGTAACTTTCAAAAGTTTGACCCCCTATCCATGGTAAGATAAATTTTGAATATATTATAATCCATTAGTTATCTTCATAAATATAAAATCAAACAATAACTTATTCATGATGTACTCTGACATGTTTTATTATATTTAAACATTTGTAATTACAACACACTAGATGAGTAGTTCTGAACTTTGCTCTACAATGAAATTAAAAAAATATAACTAGACTGAAGCTTCACTCAGAAAAATGAAGCTAAAATTTCTGGAAGTTAGATCTGCACAATAAATTTTTATTTGATCTTAATTTTATTTATTATTATTATTAATTTTTGAGACAGGGTCTTGTCCTGTGACCCAAACTGGAATGTAGTGGTGTGATCATTGCTCACTGTAGCCTTGACCTTCCAGGCCCAAGGGATCCTCCCACCTCAGCATCCTGAGTAGCTGAGACTGCAGGAGAAGAATACCACATGTGGCAAATTGTTTAAATTTTTGTAGAGATGGGTTCTCACTGTGTTGCTCAGGCTGGTCTTGAATTCCAGGACTCAAACAGTCCTTCCGCCTTGAGCTCTCAAAGTGCTGGGATTACAGAAGTTAGCTATCATGCCCAACTGACAGTGTACTTTTAAATAGTTATCTGGTGATTGTGATTTCATGTTAGACCTGGGAAGGTCCTGAGAAAAACTGGAGGACTTTGTTTGCCAAATGGGAGAAAGATATTTTTAAAATTTATAACAAGAAAAGATTAATATTCCGGCCAGGCATGGTGGTGCACACCTGTAATCCCAGCACTTTGGGAGGCCGAGGTGGGTGGATCACGAGGTCAGGAGATCGAGACTATCCTGGCTAACACGGTGAAACCCCGTCTCTACTAAAAATAAAAAAATTAGGCGTGGCAGCATGGGCCTGTTGTCCTAGCTACTTGGGAGGCTCTGGCGGGAGAATGGCGTGAACCTGGGAGGCGGAGCTTGCAGTGAGCCGAGATCAAAGCCACTGCACTCTAGCTGGGCAACTGAGTGAGACTCTGTCTCAAAAAAAAAAAAAGATTAATATTCATAATGTGTAAAATGTGTCTACAAAAAAAAAAAGTAAGGAAGAGCAACTTAAAAAAAAAAAGCAACAGGTTTCTCCAAGGAAATTTTCAGAAAAGAAAATGGTATAGCTAATATACCATAAAAAAATTATAAAATTATGGTGTTACCTTTTCACAGTTCCTGGGTTGACAAGACATAAATAGTATCAAGAGTTAGCTAAGGAGTAGGGAATGGAGAACACTCTTCTTGCCTGAGGGAATGAGTCTTGGTATACTGAACATAATATGGCAAAATAATATAAAAACCGTTTGTAAATGGTTTTTACTAATGTAAACCCATTAGTTTTATGGCTTAATGAAACAGGACAAATTTT
>NW_016829840.1:0-1504 GCF_001698545.2 Rhinopithecus bieti | reverse complement strand
ATTTTCTATTTTATTTTATTTTTTATTATACTTTAAGTTCGAGGGTACATGTGCATAACGTGCAGGTTTGTTACATATGTATACTTGCGCCAAATTCTTATTTTCTAAATTAGAGGTAGAAGCCCTCAGCTCATGGGGTTTAAAGAAATTCGAATCACAAAGAGTATAATAATCTACATGTCTACAACTATGGATAGGACATGGTTTTTAGTAGTTTTCATGACAGTACCTAGAAAGTTTCCTGGATGGGCTGTTCCTCTGGAAGCAGCAGGCTTCCCTCTCTATAGCTCTCTTTTATGTAGGAGATTTTGTGTCTCTCTCCAGCCCTGTGTATGCCTTTCTGAGTCTTCTGGGTATCTATCTCACTGTTGCCCTTCCTCTATTATCTCTTTCTTCCATTCCTCTGCTATTTCTTCCCACCTTCTCAATTTACTTAGTGATGAAACTTAAGTATAACATGCCTTTTAAATGTATTTCTCATTATTTGCACTGTATCAGTAGATTAAAAACATTAAAATTCTGTTTTTAATGTAACACATGGCTCATACAGAACATTTTGTCTTTTGTTTTTCCCAAACCCCACTTCTGCTATTTTTAAGTAGCTACTGATTGATTTCTCTCTGTAGGCCAGAGGTCCTCTATATAAAACCCACTCCCATTCTAATATACTAACCCAGAGAGACAGCACCTACCCCAAGATTCACTAAAGTTCTACTTGCTAGACTTTCAATTTCAAGTACACAGCTCTCTATCCTGCCACCAAAGAAAAGAAGCCTACTTAGAGCTCGTAAGTCAAGGTCCCTAGCGCTGGATATTCTTTACAGATGTGTAGCCACTGGCCCAAACCAATCAACATTCATGGGCTCCAGCACACTCAAGAGTCCACTGCAAAAATTAGTTCTTTGAAATGCCTAGGTTTCTTCACCTAGGAAGGAAGAGCTAATAACTAATTGTGTACCTTTTTAAAAGTAACCCAGTAGATACTTGGCTGGCAGAAGAATCCAATATCCAAGATATTGGATCCAAATACTATCTGAAATTGTTTTTCAATTATGTTTTAACATTCACTTACTGTCTTCTTCTGTTGAATGGGTTCCTTCAGAAATGTAGATTTCCAACTGGAAAGGGAAAAAAAAGTAAAAGAAAAAACATTAGCACATTCTAAGATAAGAGAGTGAAGTGGAATGTACAGTAAATTCAAACATCTAGGGATGAGGGCCCAAATCCTGTTTGTTTGGTTTTTTTTTTCTTTTTGAGATGGAGTCTCACTCTGTTGCCCAGGCTGTAGTGCAGTGGCGTGATCTCGGCTCACTGCAACCTTCACCTCCCAGGTTCAACTGATTCTCCTGCCTTAGCCTCCTGAGTAGCTGGGATCCCAGGGGCCCCCCCCCCCCCCCGCTAATTTTTTTTTTTTTTTTTTTTTTTTTAGTAGAGATGGGGTTTTGCCATGTTGGCCAGACTGGTCTCAAACTCCTGACCTCAGGTGATCCACCTGCCTCGGCTT
>NW_016829839.1:47510-49665 GCF_001698545.2 Rhinopithecus bieti | reverse complement strand
TATTTAAAATGTATAATTCTCACATAAGTTTCACTGAAGTATGGCAAATTGAATTTTAATGTCCCACTAAACTTTAAACATTCTAAAACAAAAATAGTATTTTCTAATTTTTTTTTTGCTTTCTGAAAACCGAGGCTGCGGAACCAGAACTAACCTACAGGACTTTGGGGTAGCTTCCACTGCTAGGATATTTCTTGGAAACATGAATTGAAGAATATAGAAAAGTATTAATCATTTTAAAATTGCTACAGGACTACAGGCGCCTACCATCATGCCCGGCTAATTTTTTTGTATTTTAGTAGAGACGAGGTTTCACTGTGTTAGCCAGGATGGTCTCAATCTCCTGACCTTGTAATCCACCTGCCTCGGCCTCCCAGAGTGCTGGGATTACAGGCCTTTAAAGACCTCGGCAAACTAATGATCAAGGCTAAGGAAATGGTGGAGTTATCAAAATCAATTGCTAATAAAATTAAAGACAAACAAGGTGACATCACAGAAGATGAGACTATCAGGTTTAAATCCTACTTGCTGAGCATGGGAATAGCTAACCCAGTTACCAGAGAAACCTAAGGCTCAAGCACACAGTACCACATGCAATTGGTCAAACAGCTGGCTGGAATATTGCAGGTGCCTTTAGAGGAACTAGAGGGAATAATGTCACTCACGGAGGTTTACTCTCACCAGAAGATTTAGTGAATGCGTGCAAGATGCTGGAAGCACTGAAATTACCTCTCAGGCTCCGTGTGTTTGACAGTGGCGTCATGGTAATTGAGCTTCAGTCTCACAAGGAAGAGGAAATGGTGGCCTCGGTCCTGGAGACAGTTTCAGAAAAGGGATCCCTAACATCGGAAGAGCTTGCTAAGCTTGTGGGAATGTCTGTCCTTCTAGCCAAAGAAAGGTTGCTGCTTGCAGAGAAGATGGGCCATCTTTGCTGTGATGACTCAGTGGAAGGCCTGCGTTTTACCCAAGTTTATTTATGACACAGAGCTAAGGGTTTTGTGTTTAAAATCCTTTTGTCCATATGCTTGCATCATGTAGAGGTTGTATGACATTGAGCTAAGAGATAAACCCCGATCAACTGAGAATTTATTAGAACTTCAAAAAAACAATTGCTACATAGCAGCAGTCTTTTAAATTATTTCTTAACACTTCTTGTTTTCACACCAAGAAAATGGAATTATTTATATGGAATTCTACATGTTCTGGAAGGCTGGGAATATTTAGTGCTTTTTTCCGATTCCCCTAAAAGATAGTCACTTAGGTGCTGGTCTGTTTCAAATCTAATGTTAAAAGTTGCAGTATTCTATGATGAAGAATCATTAACAAATATTTGTCATGTAGATATTTTAAATATCCATAAATATTTACAGAAACTGCATCTATACCAACAAACAAAGAAACATTCCTGAGATGTTACCTGAGATATACCTGAAACATACCTGAGATGTACTGAAGCACAGAGATGATTAGTACCTTCTTCAAATTTTAGAGAGGTTATAATGGGCAGAATCCAATACCCGTTTGCTGTCAGTTATTCCTGTTTGTCAGTTAGTCAGACGCTCAGGTAAATTAGATATATTTTAATAAATTATCTATTGTTGGATCACTAAGTGATATTTTAGAACAAAGTATCTTAGATACTTTAGAATAAATCACCTAAGATACTATAGAATAAATCCTTCCACTTGTGCATATGCATGCATCATTTTAATGGCGAAAATGTATCTTACTCTCTCACCGTGGAAACTGGCTTATAACTGAACTTCGCTTTTCAGTAAAGGGGTATTCAGTCTTTTGGCATCCCTGGGCTGCATTGGAAAAGAATTGTCTTAGGTCACACATGAAATACACTAACCCTAATGATAGCTGATGAGCTAAAAAATATTCCAAAACGTTTCATAATGTTTTGAAAAGTTAATGAATTATATTGGACCACATTCAAAGCCATCTTGGGCCACATGTGGCCTGCGGGTCCTGGGTTGAACTAGCTTGTTTTAATATATGGCCTCCCACTGGATCTTCAACAGGTTTTAGCCACATTTTCAGTAAGCAGTTCAGCATTTTTAAAAATCAGTGGGTAAAATGAGTATTTGAATTTCTACAATTTTATTTCCTTTAAGTTATACTTACTACTAATATTGATGAAATTAAAACA
>NW_016829839.1:40432-44308 GCF_001698545.2 Rhinopithecus bieti | reverse complement strand
AGAGACTGAGGTTCAGATTTATTTCACTTTAGAACATTTTCTACTGCTTCAGATTTATCTATTCATTGGGAGAGATAATGCTTTTGCATTTGAAACAATTTAATAGGTGCCAAATACTGCAGTCAATCTAAGAAAAGAGCAATTTTACAATTTGGCAGGATGTTCTTTGATGGGAATTGCCTTAGAGCTCAAGAAATATATTGCTCGACAGTATTTAACTGCCAGTCAACTTTCTTATTAGATTCTCTTACTTTAGAAGCTCCTTTTTAATGGATCATTATCAAGATATAATTTCTTACTTTGGTCAGCCCTTTTCTGAGCACAACACTTTTGGAGTTTTGCTGTAATTCAATAAATTGTTATGTCTTCTTAAGTTTCTCAGGGAGAAATGTACAGTTTCCCAGTGATCTTTTAAACATTTACTGGACATACAAAGCAGCCTATCTTGTTTCTCAGAGCCCCATGATGTGAGTGAGGAAAGTCATTAGGCTTCATTAATGCTCAGGCATCAGCCCAGCATATTGTAAACTACTTGGCTAACAGTGCTACCTAGCAACTATATTGCTTTCTTTAAGCACTTTATCATCCTTATTTGTTGTTTCTATTAATATTGACAGCAGCTTAAGAAATATTTTATTGAATTGTGCAGATACAGTTTTCTTATGTTTGATCCCAAAGTCCAGTTCTTCATTTACATACCTTCACTATTATACTGCCCTAGAAAGACTTTCCTATATTATGGTTGATGCACTATTCTGTCGTTCATTAGTTTTAATAGCTTGAGGGGAGGGATTTTCTCTCAACTCTATATATCTCTAGTTCGTTATGTATGTTTAAAATACTAGCTACCAATCCTTGAGCACTTATTATTATTTATTTATTTATTTATTTATTTATTCTCTGCATATTTATAGAATATCTGCTATGGGTCAGATATGACAGCAGGCGCTAGATAACATGATGAGCCATGAGAGAACTTATAATTAACAATCTAGCTTATTTTTTGACAGGCAGTTCAATAGGCATATTGCATCTGTTATATATAATTTTCTGTGCAACAATTCTAAGAGGTGGGTATTATGACTCTCAACTGATGGATGAAGAATTTGAAACTCAGAGAAGTTAATCAACTTGCTCAGTCACACAGATAAATGGATGATCTGAGATTCAAATGCAAGTCAGTCAGGCTCTGTATTAGTTTTCTATGCTGTGTAACAAATGCTAAGTACTTAGTGGCTTGAAACAGCACACACTTATTACATCACAGTGTCTATGGGTCAGGAGTCCTGGCACAGCTCAGCTGAGTTCTCTGAAAGACTACAATCAAGGTGTCAGCGAGGACTGACTTCTTATCTGATGGCTCCACTATGGCAGAATCAATTTTCAAGCTCATGTGAATGTTGGCAAAATTCATTTCTTTGAGGCTGTAGTGCTCATAGCATTTTGCTTCTTCATAACCAGCAAAGGAAAGACCCTAGTGTGAATCTTCTAGAAAAGTATTTTATAACATAACATCATCATTAGAGTGACATCCTATCACCTTTGCCAAATTCTATTGTTTGGAAGCAAATAGCAGGTCCTACCCACACTCAAGGGGAAGGAAGCATACAAGGGAGTGAATACCAGGAGGTAGGAACATGGTGGGGCCACACTGGAGTGGGTCACAGATTCCACAATCTACAATCGTTCCACTATACCATGCTGCATCTAGTAAGAGTTCAATACCTATGAATTGATTTTTTAAAATTATGTAAAGCTATATAACACTATTAGAAAAGTTTGGGGTAAAATCCCCATAATCCCATGATCCCAACACAGTTCGATGAGTCTCCTGAGCAAGGTGCTAGGTACTCATGCCTGCTGTCTCTAAGCCATCATAATGATGGTGTTTGACTTCCTGTTAGTCTTTAAAAAATATGCACAGTTCTCCTTTTACTGCTGAAATCAGAGCAAATACATTATTCTCCAGAATTCCTTTCTCACTTTTGATATCATTAACATTTTTTCTTGTTGCTGCAAAATTGTATAGCTGTCATTTTCAGCATGCTCACAACATTCTTTCAACTGTCCATGCCACCAAACATTTATTTTATCTCCAAATGATTGGATATGCAGGCAACTTTCAATCTTCCACTACTGAAAACAAATGAATGAACAAAACAACAGAAGACAGTTGCATAACTACTTTCAGACTCAGAATTCTGCCGTCTTTTGTATTATTTACTTAAATTAGGAATCCAGAAGTGAAATTACTGTATCAAATAACATGAACATTTCCATGACTCTGGGTGCATGCTATCAAAATACTTCTGATTTTATTTGACTGACTTAATTAACAGCCTTCAAAATTGCCAAGGCATATGATAGTGCTATTAGGAACTCTTTGATCACTGGAAAGACAGTATCTTTACCTGTCCTAAATTCAGGTGTTTTGGTTGAGAGAAGTGGGGAGAATTATCTTTTCTTCATGGCCATGGACCATTTCTAAGGGTCTTATTCTACCCTGGAGTTCAAGTGGAAGACATTGATACCCTCAGGATACTGCTTTACCCTTCATATCAAATGATGTCATGTCTATGGATGGTTTTCCTGGTCACAGTGTAGGACAGTGCCTTTCCTACAATGGATCAGAGGCTATTCTCACAGGACATTTGGGAAATCTGTATTTCCTTGTGTACAGGGACAGATTAGACTAATTTATTTATTCAGATGCAGTACTCTGCTATTGTATGTATCCACTTTAGCAGCACGTATTACAGTAGGGTTTTCTGCAGTAGAAAAGTAAAAGAAGAAAAAAAGCTAATGTTACACACAGTAGACTGGATCATAGTTGTCATCCAGTTAACACTAACAAGAACAGATTAATTGATTATTACTTTTCTTGTGATTCAAGAACTGATAGTTTGGAGTTTGTAGTTACAGTCTTTTTTTTAAAGTATCTGTTGTGAGCTGGAGAATTTAGCTACCAAATTTGGTTTGCATATGCCTGCCCTGTGACCTCACATCAGCCTGTTTGAAGGTTTGTGTATTTGTGCTTATCCTTATATGGTAAGGCTGCCTGGAGAATCTGTCTGACCAAAATTAGAAGCACTGTAGCATTTGTAGGAAGTGTGGTTTTAGGATGTGGATTGTCTTTGTTGCATAGAGAAGGTGGTGAGTTGTAGAACATCTTATGGACTATAAAATAATCATCGTTTCATAGCTCTTAATGGTCCTTATAACTAGTCAGATTTCCTTGATTCTCTAGATTCTTGAACTTGTCCCTTGACAAAGTTCCCCTAGAGAGAATTGAAATCTATATAGAAACTCACTGTACCGAATTGATAGTGGTAGTGATAAGGGCAGGGAAGTGGAGGCTGGAATGAACTGGTTTGTTTGCTTTCAAAATCTTAGTGTAACTCTAGGCAGAAATTTTGAAATGGAAGGTCAACATATATTAGGCTAGCACTTGTCACAAATATTTAGTTTTGGTACTTGCTTATGACACTGTGATTTGTTTCAAGGAAGGCTTTTCTTTAAGGGCACCTATTCCCAAAGCCCCCAGAACAACCTAAAGTACCTATTACTCTATTCCCTTTTATTACTGATTTTCTGTAGCCACCTATGGTCACAAGCCACTGACACTGTTGTGGAAACACTTTGTGGAAGCACTGTTGTGCAATGTTCTTAACGTCACACTTTATTTGACTAAATACATGAAAACAATTTCAAATGGAGATAGGACTTTCTTTTGGTAAAGTCATTGTAATTCATATGAATCATTGTTTCTTCACAGAAACTTTTTCTTACGAAATCTTAAAGATCCAGGAGGCTTTTATTGCTGCTGGCATGTTTCTTTTTTTCATTATCACATGATCTCAGACTGGGAAAGGACAA
>NW_016829839.1:35682-36718 GCF_001698545.2 Rhinopithecus bieti | reverse complement strand
AAATTTGAAGTACAGAAATTATATCTTCCACACTAGCTTTGCTCACTCAAAACTGTTAGGTAACTGAACCCTTGACAAAGTGGAGGCATGTGCTGCATTGTTCTTGGTGTGGTCCGGAAACCAGAGGCCTCGCGGTGTTCTACTCGGTTCTCCTGTGTGCATGCTGCTTGTGTTCATGCAAGCCCACATAATAGGGGGTTAGGACTTTGTTGAAGTCAGTTTAGGCTGGTCAAGAGAAAGGAGATTGTAACTAGGAATTGGTGTTCACTCATAAGGGATATTTAGGACAGAATATAAGATGTCTCAATCTTTGGTGTTTTACTTAGTTACATAGTTTAGAAGGAACTAGCTCATATGTCAGTCTCCATCTGAATTTGGAGTATATCTAGTATATCCCCCCATGGAAGTAGTGTACTATAAGTAATGAAAAACAAAACAGCAAAACAAAACAAAACAAAAGCAAGGCTTTGTAGTCAGCTAAATTTAGACATGTAATTTGATTTAAAGACCATTAATAGTTCTGTCTTACTGAGCAGGCTTCTTAACATCTCTGAGCCTCTGTTTCCTTTGCTGTGAAATGGATAGCCACCCCAAAAAGGGTTTGATATTCAGAAAACACTTAGCAAGCACTCAACAAATGTTAGTCTTCTGTCCGTAAACGATTTTATCCTGTGCATATCTTGCTGCTAACATACAGCAAGGCATGGAAATTTCCTTTTGGGATTATCTGGGGAGGCTTTTCCTATTTCTTTATTATGTGACCCTCTGTTAGAATATATATAGGGGCAACTCTAGGCAAAGTTCTGAGAAAAACTTCACTGTCTTCATTACCGGATTCACTCTAGGCAGTCCCTCCCTCTACTTCAAATATGCTTACTGTCTGCCCTTTCTGTGAAGACCAAAGTAGGGAATCAGTAATGGTAGGTTTTCAGGCTCCGAGAGTAGAATTGCCTTTAGTGTAGGATGTTACTCTCAGTGCTCCTTATTTCACAGCCTCATGAAGCCATCTCTGAAGAAATGGGAAACTGACAAAATA
>NW_016829839.1:28837-31822 GCF_001698545.2 Rhinopithecus bieti | reverse complement strand
GATCCCTTTACCATTATGTAATGGCCTTCTTTGTCTCTTTTGATCTTTGATGGTTTAAAGTCTGTTTTATCAGAGACTAGGATTGCAACCCCTGCTTTTTTTTGTTCTCCATTTGCTTGGTAGATCTTCCTCCATCCCTTTATTTTGAGCCTATGTATGTCTCTGCATGTGAGATGGGTCTCCTGAATACAGCAAACTGATGGGTCTTGACTCTTTATCCAATTTGCCAGTCTGTGTCTTTTAGTTGGAGCATTTAGCCCATTTATATTTAAGGCTAATATTGATATGTGTTAACTTCATCCTGTCATTGTGACGTTAACTGGTTATTTTGCTCGTTAGTTGATGCAATTTCTTCCTAGCATTGATGGTCTTTACATTATGGCATGTTTTTGCTATGGCTGGTACTGGTTTTTCCTTTCCATGTTTAGTGCTTCCTTCAGGATCTCTTGTAGGGATGTCTGGTGGTGACAAAATTTCTCAGCATTTGCTTGTCCGTAAAGGATTTTATTTCTCCTTCACTTATGAAACTTATTTTGGCTGGATATGAAAATCTGGGTTGTAAATTATTGTCTTTAAGAATTTTGAATGTTGGCCTCCACTCTCTTCTGGCTTGTAGAGTTTCTTCCAAGAGATCCACTGTTAGTCTGATGGTCTTCCCTCTGTGTGTAACCCGACCTTTCTCTCTGGCTGATCTTAACATTTTTTCCTTCATTTCAACTTTGGTGAATCTGACAGTTATATGTCTTGGAGTTGCTCTTCTCGAGGACTGTCTTTGTAGTGTTCTCTGTATTTCCTGAATTTGGAAGTTGGTCTGTCTTTTGAGGTTGGAGAAGTTCTCCTGGATAATATCCTGCAGAGTATTTTCCAGCTTGGTTCCATTCTCCCCGTCACTTTCAGGTACACCAATCAGACATAGATCTGGTCTTTTCACATAGTCCCATATTTCTTGGAGGCTTTGTTTTTTTCTTTTCACTCTTTTTTCTCTAATCTTGTCTTCTTACTTTATTTCATTAATTTGATCTTCAATCACTGGTATCCTTTCCTTCTGCTTGATTGAATCAAGCCACTGAAGCTTGTGTATGCTTCACGAAGTTCTTGTACTGTGGTTTTCAGCTCCATCTAGTCATTTAAGCTCTTTTCTACCCTGGTTATTCTACTTAGCCATTCGTCTAACCTTTTGTCAAGGTTTTTAGCCTTCTTACAATGGGTTAGAACATGCTCCTTTAGCTCAGAGAAGTTTGTTATTACAGACCTTCTGAAGCCTGTTTCTGTCAACTCATCAAACTCATTTTCCATCCAGTTTTGTTCCCTTGCTGGCGTGGTGTTGTGTTCCTTTGGAGAAGAGACGTTCTTGTTTTTGGAATTTTCCCTCTTTCTGCTCTGGTTTCTCCCCATCTTTGTGGATTTATCTACCTTTGGTCTTTGATGTTGCTGTTCTACAGATGGGGTTTTGGTGTGGATGTCCTTTTTGTTGATGTTGATGCTATTCCTTTCTGTTTGTTAGGTTTCCTTCTAACAGGTCCCTCAGCTGCAGGTCTGTTGGTGTTTGCTGGAGGTCCACTCTGGACCCTGTTTGCCTGAGTATCACCAGTGGAGGCTGCAGAATAGCAAATATTGCTGCCTGATCCTTCCTCTGGAAGCTTTGTCCCAGAGGGCCACCTGCCTGTATGAAGTGTCTGTTGGCCCCTACTGGGAGTTGTCTCCCAGTCAGGCTACACGAGGGTCAGGGACCCACTTGAGGAGGCAGTCTGCCTGTTATCGGAGCTTGAATGCCATGCCGGGTGAACCACTGATCTCTTCAGAGCTGTCAGGCAGTGAACTTTAAGTCCAGAGAAGGTGTCAGCTGCCTTTTGTTCAGATATACCCTGCCCCCATAGGTGGAGTCTAGAGAGGCAGTAGGCCTTGCTGAGCTGGGATGGGCTCTGCCCAGTTCGAGCTTCCCTGCCACTTTGTTTACACTGTGTGCATGGAACTGCCTACTCAGTCCTCAACAACGGCGGACGTCCCTCCCCCCACCAAGCTCCCATGTCCCAGGTCAATCTCAGACTGCTGCACTAGCAGTGAGCAAGGCTCTATGGGCGTGGGACCCGCCAAGCCAGGCACGGGAGGAGATCTCCTGGTCTGCCGGTTGCTAAGACACTGGGAAAAGTGCAGTATTTGGGCAGGAGTGTACTGCTCCTCCAGGTACAGTCATTCACAGCTTTTCTTGGCTAGGAAAGAGAAATCCTATGATCCCTTGCACTTCCCCGGTGAGACAACACCCTGCCCTGCTTCGGCTTGCCCTCCGTGGGCTACACCCACTGTCCAACCAGCCCCAGTGAGATGAACCAGGCATCTCCATTGGAAATGCAGAAATCACCTGTCTTCTGCATCGATCTCACTGGGAGTTGTAGACCAGAGGTATTCCTATTTGGCCATCTTGGAAGTGATCTTCTTTTTCTTTTAGCAGGGATAAAATAGGAAATCTTAGATTATGCTTTAATGTCTTGGAACATCTGTCATGAGAACTGTAGGGAGCCAGGGGTGGAAGTGAGAGAATAAGAAAATTCTTATTAGACATTTTAACCAAGACTCGTTTCTTGTTGGTAAAGAGATATGAATTACAGGTTTCACATGTCAGATTGTGATCAAACCACTTTTGAAAATATTACAAACAGACAAGCTGAAAAAAAAAGTGTCTCTTGCTGTGGTGATACCCTGAAATTGATCAAGAAGAAGCCAATGATGGCCGGACATGGTGTTTCACGCCTGTAATCCCAGCACTTTGGGAGGCCAAAGTAGGCAGATCACGAGGTCAGGAGATTGAGACCATCCTGGCTAACATGGTGAAACCCTTTCTCTACTAAAAATACAAAAACAAAATTAACCGGGCATGGTGGTGGAGGCCTGTAGTCCCAGCTACTCAGGAGGCTGAGGTGAGAGAATGGCGTGAACCCGGGAGGCAGAGCTTGCAGTGATCTGAGATCATGCCACTGCACTCCAGCC